>NC_051427.1:26251555-26269149 GCF_015228065.2 Penaeus monodon | reverse complement strand
AAACCATCCCAAAAAACATTTATGCATTTTTGGAAACCCCCTTCCCTTTTTTTTCCTTTTTTCCTCCTTTGGGTTTTTTTTTTTTTTTTTTTTATTAATATAATATATAACCAAATAATTTTTCCCTTAAAAAGGAGAAAACGTTTTTTTTAAATTTCAAGTTTAGGGAAAAGGGAAACCCCACAATACCTTTTTTTCAACCCAATAAATATATTTTGGGTTTAAATATATTTTTAAAAATATATATTATAAATAAAATTTTATATAAAATTTAAAAATTTTTCCGTGTTTTAAAAAAAAGTTGGGTGAAATTCTTAATTTTTTTTTTCAAAACGTAAATATAATGAATTATAAAATTTTGGTAAAACATAAAAATTTTTTAATTAGGAAAGGGGATATAATTTATTTTTTTTAAAAAAAATTGGAAACCTTACACTTTAATATTTTATTTTTTTTACTAAAAAAACCCCACTTAAAAACGATTTACTCCAGGGTTTTTCAGCAACCGACTAACGGAAAGTTTGAAGTTAAAGGGCGATCCTTTGATTTTTGAAACGAAAAAAATGGGAACCCACTTTCCCCCTTTCTAAAAAAAAAAAACTTAAAAAAAAACCAAAAAAATAAAACGAGTTAAAAAAGTTTTCCAAAAAACGGTGGGAACGGGAGGTAAAGAGGGGGGTTTGGTTTGGCGGGTCTGGCGGTGGTTGGGGGGGGATGTGGGGTTGACTTTTTTTGTGAAGGGAAAAGTGGGGTTTGTAGTTTGTGGGGGTTTTTTTTAGTAATTTTGTTTTTGATTGGGGTTGGGTTAAAAGTGGGGTGTGTGTTGTTGTTGTGTGTGGTGTGGGTTTGGGGTTGTGGGTGTGTGTGTTTTGTGGTTGTGGTGTGTTGGGGTTGTGTTGTGTGTATTGTGTATGTGTGTGTGTGGTTGTGTGTTGTGTTGTGTTTGTGTTTTGTTGTGTATGTGTGTGTGTTGTGTGTAGTGTGGTTTGGGGTGTTGGGGGTGTGTGTGTTTTGTGTTGTGAGGTGTTGTTGTGTGTTGTTGTGTTTTGTGTTGTGGTGTGTGTGTGTGTGTATGTTGTGTGTGGTGTGGTGTGTGTTGGTTTTTGGGGTTTTTTTTGTGTGTGTGTTTTGTGTTGGTGTTGGTTGTGGTGGTTGGTGTTTTGGTGGGTGGTGTGTTGTTTGTTTTGGGTTGTTTGTTTGGTGGGTGGTGGGGGGTTTTTTTTGGGTGGGGGTGTTGTGTGCTTGCTGGGTTTCTCTGGGTTGGGGGGGGGGGGTTGGTTTGGTGCGGGGGGTTGGGGCTGGGGCGTGCTTGGTGTTTTTTTTTTTTCCTTTTTTTTTTTTTTTGGGGTTATTTTCGTTACCCTTTTCCCTTTTGGGGGTTTTCCCCCTTTTTAAACATGGGAAAAACCCCCCTGGAAAAAGTTTTGGGAAAAGGCCTCCAAAAGCGCAGGGAAACCCTACAAGAGAAAGATAAATTTTTGGTGTTTTACATTTTTCCTTTTTTTTTTCTTTTTTTTTGGTTTATTTCCTTTCCTTTTCCCCCCCTCTTCGCTTATTAAAGTTTGAAAAAAACCAATTTAATCTTTTTTAAAAAACCCTTTTTTAATTTTTTAAATTTTTTTGGGGAATTATAATATGGGAATTTTGTACCCCCTAAGGGGTGTTTTTTTAAATATTTTATATTTTAAATTTAAATAATAATTTTAATTTAAATTTACTTAATAACGGGTTTTTAAAGGGGAAAGTGACTTTTCCGTTTTTAAAAAAATTGAGGTGAAAACCCCAAAAAATTTTTAACGTTTTTTTAAACAAAGTTTTTTATGAATCTATGTAAAATTTTTAAAATTTCAAAAATTGGTATAAATTTAAAAAAAAAATAATTTAAATTTATTAATTTTCTCACAAACGTGGGCGCAAATTTGAAGGGGGGTTTTTTTTGAAAAGTTCCCCAAAACCCAAAAATTTTTCGCCTTTTGACAGAACCGCGGGAAAGGTTTGAATTCCTTTTAAACGGGGTCGGATCCTTTTAGTTTTTGTTTGAAAAAAAAAATTAAATTTTAATAAAAATTTAAAAAATAATAAAAAAAAAAATCAAAAAAAAAGGTTTTTTTCCCCCGGGGGGGGCCCGGGCGTTTGGGGGGGATTTGGTTTTTGGGGGGGGGATGTGGGGTGGGGGGGGGGGTGCTGGAAAGGATTGATTTTTTTTGTGAAAGGTGTGGGGTTTGTTTTGGGAGGTTTTTTGTGTATTTTGTTTTTTGTGGTCGTTGGGTTTTAAAAAAGGGGTGGTGTGTGGTGTGTGTGTGTGGGGTTGGGGTGGCGTGTGGTGTGTGTGTGTGTGTGTGGGGTTTTGTGTGTTGTGTTGTGTGTTTTTTTTTTTTGTGTGTTGTGTGGTGTTGTGTGTGTGTGTGTGTGTGTTTTGTTTTGGGGAGTGTTGTGTGTGTGTTTTTGTGGTGTGTTGTGGGTTTTTTGGGGTGGTGTTGTGTGGTGTGTTTTTTGTTGTGGTGTTTTTTGTTTTGTGTGTGTGTGGTATGTGTTTTGTGTGTGATTTTGTGGGTTTGGGGGTGGGTGGGGGTGTGTGTGTGTTGGTATGGTGTATGTGTGGTGTTGTGTGTGTGTGTGTGTTTTGTGTGTGTGCGGGATTAAAAAGGTTGGAAAGCGCGAACTTAAAATAAAAAACAAAAAAAAGAGTAAAAAAAAGAGCCAAATCAAAAAAAGCAAAAAAAACAAAAAAAGACCTACAAAAAAAATAATAATAATAAAATAATAATAAAAATATAAAAAAATCAGCACCGATCATTTGTAATACCGGGTCAAATCTCTTCACACCCCTTCACGCCTCGCGACACTCGCGGGTTTTGGGGGAGGCCCATTCCGAGGGCCCCCGGCACCCGCACCCACGGGCCCAATTCTGTTTCCCCGGGGGGTCTGCTTTCATACTTCCCATTTTTGGTTTTTAGGCGCGCAACTTGCATTGGGGTTCTTTTTTTGGTTCTTATTGGCAAAATTATTAGCGATTTTATTGCGTCTCCCGTATTCACCCCCCCCCCAGATTTTTGGCTGATTGGACTTAAACTTTTTTTAAATATTAATTTTTTCCGGGGAATTTTAACAAAGACCTGCCCAAATTGTCTAACCTTGATTCTGTTCCCTACTTTCTCTCCTTTTTTTTTTTTTTCTTCTTCCCCTTCATTTTTTTCTTTTTTTTTTTAGCTGCTCTTTTCCTCCGATTTATAGTCCCTTTCCCCCTTTCTCTCTTTCTCTTCTTTTTTGCCCAGCAACTAGAATCCCCTACGGTGACTTTCATTATGTTCAACATCCCAAAAATTTTATAATAGCATAGCTAACTGTTAAAGATTCAATTTAGATAAGCCCAATTTAAATATAACTATTTAAAAATGTTGTTAAAACAAATTTTAAAAATCATCCTTTATCTTTCTTAAAAAAAAAAAAAAAAAAAAAAAAAAAAAAAAACTTCTTTTTTTCAAAAACAAATAAAAAAAACTTAGGCAATGACGTATTTAGGCTAAAATATATCACGAACCCATAGGGAGAGAAACCCCCACCCCCCCCCCCCCCCACACACACAACCCCTAACAAAAAGCTGTGAAAATACAAACCACAGAAAACACTCCTTCCTCGCACGCCAACACGGGAAAGAACGTTGCATGGCGGGAGAGGCCACTTAACCGGGGGGCGTTCGGTTATTTTCAAAAAAACGCGTTTTATGAGATGATCCCAAATTACTTTTAAAAACCCGTCGATAACAGTTTTTTCATACTCCAAAATTTTTTTTTTAAAAAAATATTATAAATAATATAGTGTGGATTTTAAGTCGATTTTTTAAGAATCAAACGGCACGAATGTTGCCCCAAAAAAAATGTGGATTGCCGTTTCTAATTTTTTTTTTCCAAAATCATTACATTAAAATTCTAGTCCGTTGTTTTTTTGTTTGTTTTTATCCTCTTAAAAACTTGGAAGCCGTTGTGCTTTTTTACTCATTGATTAAACTGACAATGAATTTAAAATTCGTTTTTAAGGGCCCACCTTCTTTTTTTTTTACCAGCCCTTTTCTTAAAACGAGAATGCATTAAAATATTTCTAATTTTTCTGCATCCAGAACGAAGAAAAAACCATGAAACAAATATTTTTCGTTGTTGAAGAGTCACTGGAAATCTAACTTTTTCCTCTCAAACAAACGGTTTTTTTAAATTTATTTCCTCGATTTTGTAATTTCATATGCGTGTTTTTATAAAGGTTGAACAGTAAATGACTAATAGCAAGACATTTTAAGAGATTTTTTTTTTAAAATAAATTTTTTTTCGAATTTAAAAAAGTTAGAATTTCTTTTTTTCCACTCAGAGGAGCATATTTGATATGGGATTAACATTTGGGACCCATATGAGAGACATGGTGTGTAAAAAGAGAAGAGAAAGTGGGGGAGAAAAAAGAAAAGAGAGTCGGGAGCTCTGGGGAGGGGGGGGGTGCTCTGATCATAGAAAAATAATCCCAAAAATAAAGTGGAAAATGAAAAGAGGAGGAGAAAAAAATCAGACTCCTAGAAAAAAACAAAAGGACGAGACGAAAAAGAGAGAAAAAGGGCGTTTTTTTTTGTTTTTTTTTTTTTTTGGGGGGCGGGGGTTTGTTTGTGGGGTGTGGTGTGGTTTGGGGTTGTGGTGTTATAGGCATATGTATAATATATTTATATATTCACAGACACCCCAAAGACACTCAAAACTTTCGAGTGTGTGTTTGTGTGTGTGTGTGTGTGCGTGTGTGTGTGTGGTGTGGGGTGCGTGCGTGCGTGTGTTGTGTGGTGTTGTGTATGTGTGTGTGGGGTGTGTTTTGTGGGGTGCGTGTGTGCGTGCGTGCGTGTGTGTGTTGTTTGGGGGTTTGTGTGTGCGTGTGTTGTTTCTGTGTTGTGTGTGTGTGTGTGTGTGGTGTGTGTTGTGTGTTTTGGTGTGCGTGCGTGCGTCGTTGTGTGTGTGTTGTGTGTGTGTGTGTGTGTGCGTGGTGGGGTTGCTGTGTCGTGCGTGCGTGTGTGTTGGGGTGTGTGTGGGGGTGTTGTGTGTTTTGGTGTGGGGTGTTTTTGTGTGTGTGTGTGTGTGTGGTGTGCGTGCGTGCGTGCGTTGTTGTGTGTGTTTTGTTGTGTGTGTGTGGGGTTGTGGTGTGGGGTTTGTGTTGTGTGCGTGTGGTGTGTGTGTGTGTGGTGTTGCGTGCGTGCGTGCGGTGTTGTGGTGTGTGTGTGTGTCCCCTGTGTGTGTTTGTGTGTTTGTGTGGGTATCATTGGTTGCGGGGTAGCGCGAAGGAAATTTAAATTCCTAACTACAGGGGGCCCTCGTATTCCGCCTGCTTTTGAGACGGGCGATAAAACCCTCCTGGAAATAGATAGCGTAAATGGCTTGGCGTGCAAGGAAAGAGCGCCCTGGGCAAGCACATGAGACGAGACACAAATAAAATTGGTGCATTTGTACATCTCTCTCTCCTCCTCTTTCTTTCTCTTTTTCTCTCTCTGTGTCATTTTCTCTCTCCTCTCTCTCCCCTCTCTCTCGCTTATTAAACTGATAGATATATCACACAACCTAATTTAAACTTACAAAAACACGTTTTTTTATATCTTCGTATGTTTGGAGATAGGGCACACCTTACCAATTGCGCAGATTATTGCATCCCAAGTAAGGTATATGTTTGTGGTTGTAAATATATTTATTAAAAATATATATATATATTAATATTTCACTTATAAAACGGAAGTTAAGGGGAAAACGCTGACATTTCCCGTCGTTTATTAAAAGTCGGGGCATGAACCCCTTCTAATAACGTTTTCTTAAAAAAACGGAAAAAATATGATCTTTTAAAATTATGTTTATTAGGCAATTTTATATATTGGAGGGTGTATATTATTTATATATTTACTTATTTTATCTCGGACAAACGTGGCTTAGCAGCTATATAGATATGTGTGTATTTTAAAATGGTTTGAACATACAGTCTCGCTCACTAAAAAATCGAAGTTTGACTGCCAGAAATTGCACTAACCAAACATGGAATCGTGTTAGAATTCGCTAGAAGTAAAACGGGATGGGATCACATTTGACCTGTTCTTGATATCGAATCTAATGACCTAAACCCCTTTCAACTACCTTTCAAAAAAAGATAAATAAATAAATAAATAACAAAAAAACAATAAAAAAGCTTAAAATACGGTTTAAACTCACACAAGCGGTGGGAGGCGGGGCGAGGGTAGAAGACGGCGGGGAGTATTAAAAATTTCCTCACCCACGCGGCCGATGCTGCGCGGGGGGGGGAGGCGGGGGGGTACCTGCCACGAATAGCCGACTTGACTCTTCCTCTTGCCTGAAGACAGACTGTCGGGGTCCCTGTGTCTTGTCGGAGGAGGGGTTTTTTTTATGTAGCTAACTCTTCCTGAATAATTACACCCCGTGAGATAAATATGGATATCAAGAAAGTGGTGTGTTTTGGTGTGTGTGTTGTGTGTGCGTGCTGTGCGTGTGCGTTGCGTGTTTTGTGTGTGTGTGTTTATTTGTGGTGTGTGTTTGTGTGTTTGTGTGTGTGTGTGGTGTGTATTTTGTTGGGGTTAGTGTAGTGTTGTGTGTTTTTGTGGTGTGTGTGTTGTGTGTGTGTGTGGGGTATGTGTGCGTGTGTGTGCGTGTATGTTTTGTGTGTGTGTGTGTGTGTGTGGGGCGGGGGGGGTTTTTGGAGGTGGGGGTGGCGTGTTTTTTGTGTATGTGGTATGTGGGGTGGTGGGTGTTGTGGTGTTGGTGTGTGTGTGCGTGTGTGTGGTATGTGGTGTGTGTGTTTATGTGTTGGCTGGTGTGTGTGTGATGTGTGTGTGTGTGTGTGTGTTGTGTGTGTGTGTGATGTGTGTATGTGTGTTGTGGTGTGTGTGTGTATGTGTGTGTGTGTGTGCGTGTTGGGGGTGTTGTGTGGTGTATTGTAGGTGTGTGTGTGTGTGTGTGTGTGTTTGTGTGTATTGTGTGTGTGGTGTATGTGTGTTTGGGTGGCGTGTGTGTGTGTATGTGTGTGGGTGTGGTGTGTGGTGTGGTATGTGTGTATGTGGTGTGTGTGTGTGTGTGTGTGTGTGGTGTAAGTGGGGGAGTAAAAAGGTTGGAAAGGGCGCGAACTTAAAAAATAAAACATTAAAAGAAAAAACACACCAAATCATAAAAGAAATAAAAGCAAAAAAAAGACGCATACAAAAATAAAAATAATAAAATATAATAATAATGATAAAAAAATAAACCCAATCATTTTGTAATACCTGGTCAATCTCTCTCACACCCCTTAAAAGCCTCGCGCCACTCAGCTGGCTTTCGGGACCCTTTCCGGGGGCCCCCGAGCAGCCCGGCGCCACGGGGCCCAAATTTCCCGATTCCCCTGGGGTCTGTTTTCATACTTCCCCACTTTGGGTTTTTTAAAGGCGCGACAGCCTGCATTGGGGTTCTTTTTTTGGGTTTTTAAATTGGAAAAATTATTGCGATCTTTTGGCGATCTCCTCGATATTCCCCCCCCCCCCCCAAGATTGTTGGCGGGTTTCGGGATTTAAAACTTTTTTTAAAAAAATATTAATTTTTACCGATTTTAAAAACAATGCCCATCCCAGTTTCAAACCTTGATTCTGTTACGCGTACTTTCTACCCCTTTTTTTTTTTTTTTTTCCCCCATTTTCTCTTTTTTTTTTCAGTTCTCTTTCCCTCACATTTATGATCCGTCCTCACTCTTTCCTTTTTCTCTATCATTTTTTGCCCAGCACTATGAACCCCTACGAGTGATTTTCATTGTGTTAAAACATCCAATAATATTTATAAATGCATAGCTTTAACTGTTATGATTCAATTGAGAAATGCCTAATTAAACTATAACTTATTAAACTGTTGTGTTAAAACAATTTTAAAAATCTTCCATTTATCTTGTTTAAAAAAAAAAAAAAAAAAAAAAAAAAAAAAAAAACTTTTTTTTTCTCAAATCACAAAAAAATGACTTAGGCATGACGCTATTGAGGCAAAAATATTCACAAACCAATGGCTGAAATACCCCTCCCCCCCCCCCCCCCCACACACCCCCTAAAAAAAATCTGTAAAAATACAAACCCAGAAAACACGTCCTTCCCTCGACGACCCCAAGCACGGGAAAGAAAATGCTGTGAAAATACGAACCACAGAAAACACGTCCTTCCTCGACGACGCCAAGCACGGGAAAAAACGTTGCATGGCGGGAGGAGGCCACTTATACCGACGTTCGGTTTTTTTCAAAAACACCTTTTATAGATGAGTCCCCAAAATTACTTTTAAACCTCGATATTCAGTTATTACATATCCAATTTTATTTTAAAAAAATATTATTTAGAATATAAAATTGGGGATTTTAAAATGCGTGTTTTAAAAAATCAAACGGACAACGAATGATTGCGCCAAAAATTGGGGGATTGCCTTTTCTAATTTTTTTTTTTCCATAATCTTTAAAACGTTCAATTACTAGCCCGTTTTTGTTTGTTTTTTTTTTACCTCATTATAATTTTGGAGACCCGTTGTCTATTTCTCATTGTTAAACGCAATAAATTTAAAATTCGTTTTATGGGCCCTCCCTTCTTTTTTCACCAGCTTATATCTTCAACGAGAATGCATTAAATATTTTTTCTAGATTTTCTGCTCCAGAGACGAAAGAAAAAAACCCATGAAAAAAAATTTTAAATTTTCGTTGTTGATAGATTTCCGGGAAAACAAATTTTCCTCTCAAACAAGGGTTTTTTTCATTTGTTTTCCTCGTTTTTTGTATTTGTCAAAAATGCGTGTTTTTTAAAGGGTTTAAAAATGTAATGACTAATAGAAATGAAATTTGAAGAAAAATTTTTTAAAATAAATTTTTGAACAAATTTAAATAAGCTAGAATTTCTTTATTTCCACTCAAGGAGCATTTTGATATGTTTTAACCCTTTAGGGACCCAAATGAAGACGGGATGTGTGAAAGAGAAGGAAAAATAGGGAAAGAAGGAGGGAGATCAGGCGTCTGGGGAGGGGGGGGGTGCTCTGATCATAATTAAAAATGCTCCAAAATAAAATGGAAAATGACAAGAAGAGAGGAAAAAAAAATCAGGAGCTCCCAGAAAAGAAAGAAAGACGAACAGAAGGGAAAAAAGAGAAAGGCGTTTTTTTTTTTGTTTTTTTTTTTGGGGGGGGGGTGTGTGGTGTGGGTGTGTGTGTGTGTGTGTGTGTGTGTGTGTTGTGTTGTTTGGCATATTATATGTATTTTTATATCACAGACACACAAAGACCTCAACCATTCGAGTGCGTTTTTTTTTCTTTTTTTCTTTTTTTTCTTTTTTTTCGATTTTGAAAGGAAAAAAATTAAAAAAATACATATATACATATGTCTATATTACTATATATATATATATATATATTATAATATATGTGTGTGGTGTGTTGGTTGTGTGCGTGTGTTGTGTGTGTGTGTTTGTGCTGTGTGTGTGGTGTGTTGTGTGTGTCGTGGTGTGTGTGTGTGTGCGTTGTGTTGTGTGTGTGTGTGTGTTTGGTGTGGCGTTGTGTGTTTCTGTGTGTGTGTGTGTGTGCGGGGTTTTGGTTGTGCTGCGTGTTTGTGTGTTTGTGTGTGTGGGGCGGTGTGTGTGTTGTTGTGCGTGCGTGCGTGTGTGTGTGTGTGTGTGTGTGTGTCTGTGTGTGTGTGTGTGTGTGTTGTGTGCGTGCGTGTGCGTGTGTGGGTTTGGGGTGTGTGTGCGTTGTGTGTTTGTGTTGGTGTGGTGGGTGTTGTGTGTGGGGTTTTGGTGTGTGTGTGCGTGTGTTTTTTGTATGTTTTGCGTGTGTGTGTGTGTGTGTGTGCTGTTGTGCGTCGTGGTGGTGGTGTGTGTGTGTGGGGTGGGTGTGTGTGCGGTGTGTGTTTGTGTGTGTGTGTGTGTGTATCATTGTTGCGTGGGGACGCGAAAGGGCAATTAAATTCCTAAAAGGGTACGCGGGGATCGATGTCCGCGCTTTTGAGACTGGCATAAACATCCTGGAATAGATAGCAGTAGGCTTGGGGTGCCAAGGAGGCGTCATGGGCAAACAATGACGACGAACACAGAATGAAAATTTGGATGCTTTGTACATCTCTCTCTCTCTCCTCTTTCTTTTTCTTTCTTCCTCTCTGGTCTATTTCCTCTCTCTCTCCCCCCTCTCTCTCTCGCTTATTAAAATGAGTAGATAATCCACAAAAACCCAATTTTAAACTTACATAAGGAACCTTTTTCTTATACTGTCGTATGTTTAGGGGATAGGGCAACCTATCCCATAGCGCAGTATTGCATACCCAAGTAAAGGTATATGTTTGTGGGGTTTTATTAAAAATATATATATAAAATATATAATTATAATTTCCTTATATAAAGGGAATTAATGGGGAAAAGCTGACATTTGCCCTCGTTTTATAAAAGTCTGAGGCATGAAACCCACTTCTAATAAGTTTTCTTAAACAAAACGGATAAAAAATATATAAACTATTAAAAATATTGTTATTAGGCATATATATGATATTATAGGAGAGGTGTTATATATTTATATATTTACTTAATTATCTCGGACAAACGTGGCTTAGCACATATTTTGATATGTGTGTATCTTTGGTTCTGAACATAACAGTCTCGCTCACTATAAATCGAAGTTTGATGCCGGTAAATTTACAGCTAAACCCGAACATGGAAACTGTTAGAAGGTTTGCTAGAAGTATAACGGGGTCGACACATTTTACCTTTCTTGATATCGAAAGCTAATGAGCCCAAACCCCCTTTTAACTCCTTTCATAAAAAAAAGATAAATAATAAAAAAATAAACAAAAAAATCAAATAAAAAGAGCTTAAAAACAGGATTTACTCACCAACGGGGGGACAGCGGCGACGGTAAAGACGGCGGGGGTATTGAGTTTTTCCCCAGCCCGCGGCCCTGCGCGCGGGTGTGGGAGGCGAGGGGGGACCTGCCCGAATAGCCGCTTGACTCTTCTCTCTTGCCTGAAGACAGACTGTCGGGAGTCTCCTGTATCTTGTCGGAGGGGGATTTATTATGTACTAAATCTTCCCGAAAAAATTAAAACCCCAAGAGATCGTATGGGTTCAAGGTGTTGTGTTTTGGGGTTTTGTGTGTGTGTGTGTGCTGTGCGTGTGCTTGTGTTGGTGTGGGTGTTGTGGTGTGTGTGTGTGTGTTGTGTTGTGTTGTATTGTGTTTGTTGTGTGTATTTGGGTTTTTTGTGTTGTGTTGTGTGTGTAGTTGTGTGTGTGTTGCGTGTGTGGTGTGTGTATTGTTGGGTTTTGTGGTGTGTGTATGTGTGTATGTGTATGTTTGGGGGTGTGTGTGGGGTGTGTGGATGTGTGTGGTGGTGGTGTGTGTGGATGTGTTGGGTGGGGGGGTGGGGGGGGAGGGGGATGTGCGTGTGTGGTTGTGTATGTGTGTGTGTGGTGTATGTTTGTATGTTTGTGTGTGTTGTATGTTGTGTGTGGTGTCGTTGTGTGGGTATGTTGTATTTGAAGTGGGTGTTGTGCGTGTGGTGTGTGTGTGTGTGTGTGTGCGTGCGTGCGTGCGTGTGGTGTGTGTGGTTTTTGCGTGTGTGTGTGTGTGTGGTTGTGTGTGTGCTTTTTGTGCGTGTGCGTGCGGCGTGGTGTGGTGTGGGGGGTGTGGTGTGTGTGTGCGTGTGTTGTTTGTGTGTGTGTTGTGTGATCATTGGTTGCGTGGTAGCGCGAAGGGCAAATTTAAATTCCTAGAGGCTAAGCGGGGATCGTTGTCCCCTGCTTTTAGACATGGCGTAAAAAACTCCTGAAATAGATAGCGTGAAATAGGGTTGGCGTCCCAAAGGGAAAAGCGTCATGGCAAGCCATGACACGAGCCAGAATGAACATTATGGATGCTTTGTACATCTCTCTCTCTTCCCCCTTTCTTTCTCTTTTTCTTCCCTCTCTGTTCTATTTCTCCTCTCTCTTCCCTCTCCTCTCGCTTTTAAAAGGTAGATATTCCACAAACCCAATTTTAAACTACATGGAGACACGTTTTTCTTATTCTGTCAGTATGTTTAGGGGATAGGCACCCTTTTCCACTATGCGCAGATTTTTGCATACCAGTAAAGGTAATTTTTTGTGGGGGTTTTAAAATTATATATATATATTATATATATATATATATAATTTTACTTATTAACGGAAATTTGGAACACTGACTTTGGGCCCTCGTTTATTTAAAAAGTCTGAGGCATGAAACCCACTTCTAATAACTTTTCTTAAAAAAAACGGATAAAAAATAATGAAAACTATGTAAAAAGTGTATATTAGGGTATATATTTATATATTGGGAGAGTTATATATATTTATTATTTATTATATTTCTCGACAAACGTGGCTTACACTATATAATATTGTGTATCTTAAGGGTTTCAACAGTACGTCTCGCCACTATAAAAACGAGTTTTACTGCCTAATTGACACTAAACCCGAACATGAATCGTGTTAGAAGTTCCTAAAAATACGGGATCGATCACATTTGGGGCCTGTTCTTGATATGGGGGGGGGTCTAATAGCCTAAACCCCGTTCAACTACCTTTCAATAAAAATAATAAAAAAAAAAAATAAATAAATAAAAAACAAATCAAAAAAAAAGAGCTTAAAAAACGGATTAACTCACCAAGCGGGGGGAGGCAGCGGGGACGGTAGAAGACGGGGGGGAGTATTGAAGTTCCTCACCCCGGCCCAGCTGCGCGGCTTGGGGGCGAGGGGGATACGCGCCCCGAATAGCCGACTTACTCTTCTCTCTTTCCCGAAGACAGACTTCGGAGTCTCCCTTATCTTGTCGAGAGGGGAGTTTATTATGTAGCTAAATCTTCCTGAAAAAATTACACCACGATGAATACTATGGGATATCAAGAAGTGGTGTGTGTGTGTGTGTGGTGTGTGGGTTTTGTGTGTATGTGTGTATGTGTGTTTGTGTGTTGTGTGTGTGTGTGTGTGTGCGTGTTTGTTATGTGGTATGTGTGTGTGTGGTGTGTGTGTGTGTGTGTGTGTATGTGTTGGGTGTGTGTGTGTGGTGTGTGTGTGTATGGTGGTGTGTGTGCGTGTGTGTGTGTTGGTGTATGTGGGGTGTTGTTGTGTATTGTTTGTGTTTGTGCTGTGTGTGTGTGTGTGTGTGTTGCGTGCGTGTTGTCGTGTGTGCGTGCGTGCGTGTTGTGGTGTGTGTGTGTGTGTGTGTGTGTGTCGTTGTGTGTTTGTGGTGTGTTTTTGTGGTATCATTGGTTTTCGTGGTAGCGCGAAAGGGCAATTAAATTCTAAGGGTACGCGGGGATCGATTCCGCCTGCTTTTTTAGTCATGGGGGATAACCTCCTGGAAATAGATAGCGTGGTAGGCTTTCGTGCCAAAGGGAAAACTCATGGGGAAGACATGACGCGAGACACAGAATGAAAATTTGGATGCTTTGTACTCTCTCTCTCTCTCCTCTTTCTTTTTCTTTCTTCCTCTCTCTGTGTCATTTTTTTCTCTCTCTCTCCCTCTCTCTCTCGCTTTTAAAATGAGTAATATATCACACAAACCTAATTTAATCTTACTAAGGGGACCGTTTTTCTTAATTTTGCAGTTGTTTAAAGGGATAGGGCACCCTTATCCACTTGCGCGATTTTTGCTACCCAAGTAAGGTATATGTTTTTGGTGTGTAAATAATATTAAAATTTTATAAATATATATATATATATAAAATTTCACTTATATAAAGGAAGTTTAAAGGGAAAAGCTGACATTTTCCGTCGTTTATATAAAAAGTCTGAGGGGTGAAACCCACATTCTAATAACGTTTTCTTAAAAAAAACGGATAAAATATTTGAATCTTGTAAATAAGGTATATTAGGCATATATAGTATATATATAGGGAGAGGGGTATATTATTTTTTTATTTACTTTTTACTCGGGGCAAACTGGGTTAGCGCAATATGATATGTGTGTATCTTAATTTCTGAACTACAGTCCCCCGCCACTATAAATCGAAGTTTTACTGCCAGTAATTGACAGCTAAACCAACATGGAACGTGTTAGAAGTTCCTAGAATATAACGGGATCGGGTCACATTTACCTGTTTTTTGAAACGAAAGTCTAATGAGCTAAAACCCCCGTTCAACTACCCTTTTAATAAAAATAATAAAAAAATAAAAATAAACAAAAAAATCAAATAAAAAAGAGCTTAAAATACAGGATTATACTCCACAAACGGTGGGAGGCGCGGCGACGGGAGAAGACGCGGGGGGTATTTAATTCCCCAGCCACGGGGGCCGATGCTGACGCGCTTTTGGGGGGCAGGGGGGTACGCTGCCACGAAAAGCCACTTGACTCTTCTCTCTTTGCCTAAGACAACTGTCGGGAGTCTCCTGTAGTCTTTTCGAGAGGAGGGTTTTTTTTGTAGCTAACTCTTCCTGATAAATTAACCCCCCGATGAGATACTATTTGGGTATCAAGAAAATGTGTGTGTGTGGTGTGTGTGTGTGTGTGTTTTGTGCGTGTGCGTGTCGTGTGCGTGTGTGTTTGGGGTGGGGTATGTGTGTTGTTGGTGTGTTGTGTGTGTATTGTGTTGTGTGTGTGTGTGTTGTATGTGTTTGTGTGGTGGTATGGGTGTGTGTTGTGTGTTTATGTGTGCGGGTGTGTGTGTATGTGTGTGGGTGTATGTGTGTGTGTGTGGTGTGTGTGTATGTTGTGGTGTGGCGTGTAGTTGTATTGTGTGTGTGTGTGTGTGTTTGTGTGTGTGTGTGTATGTGGTTTTTGCGTTGGTTTTTGTGGTGGTTTTTGTGTGTTTGTGTGTTTTTATGGGTTGTGTGTTGTGTGTGTGTATGTGTATGGTGTGTGTATGTGTATGTGTGTGTGTGTGTGGTGTGGTGTGGTGTGTGTGTGGTATGTTAGTGTGTGTATTGTTGTTATGTTGTGTGTGGTGTGTGTGTGGTGTGGGGTGGTGTAGGTGTGGTGTGTTGTGTGTGTGTTGGTGTGTGTGTAGAGTGCGGGGGTTAAAATTTTTGGGAACGCAACTTTAAAAAAAAAAACTTTTAAAAGAGTAAAAAAACGAGCCAAATCAATAAAAGCAAATAAAAGCATAAAAAGACGCATAAAAAAAAATAATAATAAAAATAAAAATAAAGTAAAAAATCAACACCCGACACTTTGTAATACCGGGCAAATCCTCCTCACATCCCTTCACGCCTCGCGACCCCCAGCTGCTTTTGGGGGGCCCTTCCGAGGGCCCCCGGACCCGCAGCCACGGGACCAATTCTCGATTCCCCCGGGGTCGCTTTCATACTTCCCCCGTTGGGTTTTTTTAGGCCGACAGCCGCTTGCGGTTTTTTTTTGGGGTTCTTAATTGGCAAAATTATTACGATCTTAGGGGCGATCTCCTCGAATTCACCCCCCCCCCCCCAAGATTGTTTGCTGGATTTCGGGACTTAAATTTTTTTTTAATTTTAATTTTTTTTCCCAAATTTTTTAACCATGACCATCCCCAAAGTTGTCTACCTTGATTCTGTTAGCGTATTTTCTACCCCCTTTTTTTTTTTTATTCTTCTTCCCCTTCATTTTCTCTTTTTTTTTTCAGCTGCTTTTTAAAACCTCACGTTTTTTGAGTCTGTCCCACTTTTTCTCTCTTTTTTCTATCTTTTTTGCCCACAACTAGAACCCCATACGAGTGACTTTCTTAGTGTTCACATCCAAAAATATTTTAAATGCATAGCATAACTGTTTTTTAATGATTAAATTTGAAAAATCCTATTATAACTAAAACATATATTAAAATGTTGTGTTAAAAAAAATTTTTTTAAAAATCTATCCATTTATCTTGTTTAAAAAAAAAAAAAGAAAAAAAAAAAAATTTTTTTTTCTAAAAATACTAAAAATGATTGGGGCAATGACGCTATTGAGCAAAAAATATATAGAACCACTAGCATGAGAAAACCCCCACCCCCCCCCCCCCACACACCCAACAAAACAAATGCTGTGAAAATACACCACAGAAACCGCCTTCCCGCCGACGCAAGCACGGGAAAAAACGTTGCATGGGGGGAGGAGGCCACTTATACCCGACGTTGGGTTTTTTAAAAAACACGCGTTTTATGAGATGAGTCCCAAATTATTTTTAAACCAGCCCGATATATCAGTTTTTTACAACTCCAAATTTTATTTTAAAAAAATATATATATATGAAATATAGATGGGATTTTAATGCGATGTTTTAAAAATAAAAAGGGCAAGGGAAATTTCCCAAAAAAAGTGGATTCCGTTTCAATTTATTTTTTCCAAAATCATTCCCATTTACTTACAGTAACCTTTGTTTGTTTGTTTTTTTTACCCTCTTATAACTTGGGAGCCGTTGTGCTATTTTCGTCATTGATTAAACGACAAAAAATTTTTGAAATTCGTTATTTAAGGCCTCCCTTTCTTGTTTCACCACTTATATCTTACAACGAATGCATTAAATATTTTTCTAGATTATTTGCTCCAAACAAAAGAAATAAACCTGAACAAAATTTTAAATTTCTTGTTGATGGGTCACGGGAAATCTAACTTTTCCTCTCAAAAAAACTTTTTTTTCAATTTGATTTCCTCGATTTTGTTTTGCCCATAATGCGTGTTTGTATATTTAACTGTAATATAAAATAGAAATGACATTTTAAAGTTTTTTTTTTTAAGATAAATTTTTAAAACATTTAAAAAAGTTAAATTTCTTTTTTTTCCACTCAGAGGAGCTTTTTTGAATGGTTTTAAATTTAGGGCCATATGAAGACATGGAGTGTGAAAAAGAAAGGGGAAAGATAGGGGGAAAGGAGAGAGGAGATCAGGGGCGTCATGGGGAGGGGGGGGGGGGCCCGAATAGTTTAAAAATGCTCCTAAAATAAAAATGGAAAATGACAAGAGAGAAGAGAAAAAAAATCAGGAGCTCCTAAAAAGAAGAAAAGGGCGAACAAAGGGAAAAAGAGGAAAAAGGGGGTTTTTTTTTTTTTTTTGGGTTTTTTTTTGGGGGGGGGGGTGTGTGTGTGTGTGTGTTTGTGTGTTTGTGTGTGTGTTGTTAAGGGTATGAATATTTATATATATCACAGACACACACAAAGACACTCAAACACATTCGAGTGTGTGTGTGTGTGTGTGTGTGTTGGCGTGGTGTTGTGTGTGTGTGTGTGTGTGTGTGCTGTGTGCGTGTGGGGTGGGTGTGGGGGTGTGCTGCGTGCGTCGTGTGTGTTGTGTGCGTGTGGTGTGTGTGTGTGTGTGTGTGTGTGTGTGTGCGTGCGTGCGTGCGTGTGTTGTGTGTGTGTTACGTTGTTGTGTGTTGTGTTTGTTGGTGTTGGGGGTGCGGGGGGGTGTGGTGGTGGTGTGTGGGGTGGTGTTTTTTTGGGGTGTTTTGTGTGGTGTGCGTGGTGTGGGGGGTTTTGTGTGTGTTGTGTGTGTTTGTGTGTGTGTTGTGTGGGGGGGTGTTGTGTGCGGGGGGGGGGGGGTGCGTCCGGGGGGGGGTGTTGTGTGTTGGTGCGGTGTGTGTGTTGGGTTTTTTGTTGGGTGGGGTTTGGGGTGTGTGGGTTGTGTGTGGGGGTGTTGGGGTGT
>NC_051427.1:26227228-26247228 GCF_015228065.2 Penaeus monodon | reverse complement strand
GTTTTTATCATTCCAGTATCTTTTAAAGTTCTTTTATTTGTCGATGTCCCAAGTGTAGTCTGATCCCAAGGACTCGGCTCATGTATCTATCCGCTCAGGGTACATGTCAAGCCTGCGTAGGATCCTGGTCACTGCCCGCTTCCCTTTTACAGACAGGTACTTATAATCAGTTGTTTTCGGGGGAGTGAACGGGACCCTTATTTGCGTCCCTAAGCCGTTCTCGCTTCACGAGAGGCTTCAGCTCGCTTCACGAAACTGGCGTTTACGTCGGGCTCCACGTTATAGATCAACAACCATCCTTACAATACTACGAGAGACAGACAGACAGAGACAAAGAGAGGGAGAGGGAGAGAGAGAGAGAGAGAGAGAGAGAGAGAGAGAGAGAGATGAAGAAATAGACGAAGAGAGAGAGAAAGAAAGAGAAAGAGACAGACAGATAGATAGATAGAGATAGAGATAGAGAGAGTGAAGAAGACAGAGAGAGAGTGTGTGAGGGAGGGAGGGAGAGCGAGAGAGAGAGAGAGAAAGATATATATATATATATATATAATCTATATATATATATATATATCTATATATATGTATATAAATCATCAAAAGCTCATGGGAGAACAAACTACATACATATATATATACATACATATATATATATATATATATATATATATAGTATATATATATATATATATATATATATACATATTACATGAACACACAAACAAACACACACACACCATATATACATATCTTATATATATATAATTTATAAAAAATATATTAAAAAATTAAAATATATATATATATATATATATATATATATGTTGCATTACAAAAAATTGTGAAAACTGATATAATAAGAACAATAAATTATATTTCAGTAATTACATGTGAAATTATCTAGATGTGTTTATTTTGTCCAGTTGATTGTTAATATAGTTTCCAGTTTTCCATTGAAGATGGTCTATAAATTTACAAATTTTAGATATTTGTAAAGTAAAAGGCCTTGCTTTTTGATGATTTTATTGCTTATGGCGTGCGACATGGCAGGTTTCATTCGAATTTCTTGGTGAACCGTCCATCCTTATGATGAATAAGGAGCGGACCAGAGTGATTCGTTACAATCTCCTGGTATTTCTGAAAATGTAATTTACAAAATCAAATAAAGAAACAACGATTTTATGTAGTTTATGATACAAATAAATAATGATCGTGAGAATGATAACACTGATTAGCGTCACCAGTATTATATAATTATCACTATCATTATCCATATCATTTACCACAATCACTATCTTCATTATTATCACTAATAAAAAGATAATGATATTGCTGTTATCATCATTATCTTTCTCATCACTACTATTAACAATGTTTATCATTATCACTACTATTATCAATATCCATCATAATCATAATCATTTTCTAAAATATGAACTCACTGCTCTCATCCGTTCATCCCTTGTGTTCTCGTCCTTCCACTGATCCTAGAATAAATAACCCAAAAATCAGTAGTTTATCATCTGAGAGATTTTCGCTTGTTGTAACAATAAAATATGAATTTAGACTTCGATGAGCATGCAACGCCTTCACGTGACAACTCCCCTACGAGATCAGACATATCTCTTCGTATATATCAATAAAGGAAAACATGCCCTTACCCCTGCTTTTCGTTTCATCGACTGGATGGAAGGAGGGGTTTTCTTCTTCTCCCCCTCCTTTGGATGAACGGCTGCGCCCCTTGGCTCTTGGCCTGCCTGCGGATCCTCTCCAGGGGCAGGTTCGTTTGTCATCAAGGGGCTCCGGTCTGAAAAAAAAAGAAAAATTAACACAAAGATAAAAAACTATGGAGTAAAGAGATAGATGAAGGGATTAGATTAATAGAAAAGAATAAAGAGAGACAACTGGAAAAGGGAGCAAGAAGGACAGGAGGAAGGAAGCAACATAGAAAACAGAGAAACAGAGGAATATAGAGTTAGAGAATGAAAGAGAGAGAAACAGAGAAGAGGAGAAAAAGAGGAGAGTGGAGAGAGAGGAAAGAAAAGAGAAAGAGGGCGAGAGAGGAGGGGGAATGAGAGGTTAAGATAGGAGATAAAAGAGAGAAAGAGAAAGAGAAAAAATAAAAAAGGGAGAAAGAAAAAGCGGGATAGAGAGGAAGAGAGACAGGGGGGAGAAGGCCTGAGGGAGAAATTGAGAGAGAAGAAGATAGAGTGAGTGAGAGAGGTTTCAGAATAAGATAGAGGGAAGTTTGAGAATGGGAAAGAGAAGAACGCAAGGGGAAAAGAAAAAGAATTTCAGAGAAAAAGAGAGAACATGGAAGGAGAAAGCGGAGAGAAAAGAAGATAGAGAGAGAGACAGGGAAAGGAGATAGAGAGCGAGAGGAAGATAGAGAGGGAGAATAAGGGAGAGAAAGAGATGGTGTTTGAGAGGAAGAGGGATAGAAGGAAAGAGTGATAGAGGAAGGAGAAAAGAGAGGGAGACAGAGAGCAGAGAGAAGGGAAATAAAGATAGTAAGGAGGAGAGGTAGAGAAAAGAAATAGAGAGATATAGCTGTCGTGGCCAGCTCCGTCATTAGACGCAGCTCCCACGATTTTCCCGTCTGCGATCTATTATCAACTTGTCGTGGCGAAATGCTTTATCTATTCACACGAATTTGTCAAAGGCCCGGGATAATAGTTACCGCTATAATTAGAGTATGGGGTCCTCATCAAGGAAAATTGTCTTCTATCATGTCGCATACTATTTTACCTTTTTTATTTAAAATACCGTGAGAGAACCGTCGGCCAAGGAAATGGGCGGGGTCGAAGTTTATCTGGCCAGCTTCGACAGCGACGGTCGGGCTCTGTCCTGTCTGAGGGGTTAAGGCAAGGAGGGTCCGAAAGGCAGGGTGCATCTGGTCGAGTAAGTTGGTCGTGTACGCGTGGTGGTCGAACCGTCTCGCAGTGGGTAAGCTGACACTTGGAATTATTATTAGGAAATAGCCTTCGCTTATTTTATATTGTTCCCTTTTATTGATTCAATTTTGTGCTTTTCAAATGCTGTCTAATTTTATATATTGTTTAATGCTGAAGTACCCCCGCCCTCCTAGTTTACCAAATTTACCAATTTTACCGTTTTAATTGTTTGAAATTTAAAAATACATGTTCTCTCTCCGGATCTTAAACTTTAATTGATGTTTCAATAAGTCCTCGTCAACCGTGATATTATTGGAAAGGGTAAAAGACAAGTAAATGGAAAACATCATGTGAAGTTAAAAGGATCGGTGACCTGGAAATAGTGAAATCTAATTCACTTGTGCACTGAAATTTCAGAAATATCTTGACTCCTGTTTTAATAGAAGACCACCTGTAAAGGTAAAACAAGAGGAATAGACCCGACCGATAATAACGACATAATGGATAACGAGCTTTAACTTTGAAATAATAAAACATTAAAAAAAACAGTTCCGTCCTCACTAGTTAAAGTAGATCTAAAAATAAATCCCAGGCACTAAATAAGCGTAGAATTCTGGATAAACGAGGCTTTCCCGTGACCTGGTGGGGGGGAAAAACGGAGGATTTGTTTCCAACAAATCTGACAGGTTTTGAATGCCCGTTTTCGAAGAAGAAACAAGCGGTTTGACCCGAATCGATTTATACCCGCGCGCACGGTGGGCCTACGTTTGACTGTTTACCCCGGAGGAATCACAAATTTTCCAATTAAAAAAAAAAAACAATTTTTGTTGGACGATCGCAGAGGGGATTTTTCTTAAATACTATTATCTTCCGCCCACAAACTATTGGGCGAATTGTGAGGTTTTCAACAACGCTCCCCCCTCCCCCCCCCCCCCGACCCACTCCTATCCCCCCCCCCTTTCCTTGCCCCGATCCTCCTATCCTGCATACCCTTAGTCGTCCCTTCTTTCCTTTCCCTCACTTTTCCCTCCTCTACTTCCACTGTAGTTTCTCCCTCTTCTCTTCGTTTTTCCTCGCTTGTTCTAAACTTTTATGTCTAATCCCCTATAACTATCCTGCCTCTATCATATCCCTTTCTTGCACTGTATCCTGCCGCATTTTCCCCTCGTACCCCTCTTAATTCGCACCCTCTTCTTGTTCCTTCTTCCCTTCTACTTCCGCACTGATTCCCCTTTTCCATTCCTTTTTCCCGTTTGCCCTACCTCTTACCATTACCCTATCCCTCCTGCTCCCATCCTACCCCTATCCCTATCCAGCATCCTGCCGTAATCCACAGGGCGAGTCGAGCACAGCCGGACCACTTCCCTCTCCAGCCTCATTTTTAACATTATTTTTACCTATGTTTTATGCTGGCTTTAATTACCGCATTTTAAACGTTATTTTACACATTTTCGTATTTTTTTTTAAATAAACTTTTATTGATCCTTCCGTTATCCATATTCTTTTAAACGATGTTTTTACATGATGTGCGGATACGGACATCCCCATCTGCTGGCGAATGATCTTTCTTTTACCTCTTTTTTTATCTCTTGTATTTTAGTTCAGTTTTTATTTTTCAATGGTCTATTTTTACTTATTCAATTCTTTTAATCTCTCTTTTAGCAGCGAGAGAAAGAAACTTATTTTATTATTTTTATTAACGAAATCGCGGCGACTGTTTTACGTATTTTTTTGATAATAGTAATTTGTCTCATTGATTTTGCTGATTGGTTTTAGTGTTTTATTTATGATTTACTTTTTATGTTTTCTTTTATTATAATATTTTTCCTTTTAATTAATTTTACAATTTTTTGTGGCTACTCTTCCGTCCGCGGAGTTGAAATGTAACCCCCTGTTTTTGTTAAATAAATGAAGTGTATACTCTGACTGTGTTGTCTAACCCTTTGGTTTACCTGTCTGGATTCTACACCGGGATGCTGAAACACGGTTGTACTGCCGTTTACTTGCCAGGTGTAGGAATGCTGGACGTGCTTTTTTGTTATTTACCATTTTACATACTGTGAACCCAGTGTTGCTTCTTCGACTTTTACTTTTTACTTTCTCTGAATTTTACTTCTTTACCTGTGTTCTTTTACCGTTGTGTCTTTTACTGTTTACTTTTTATTCTTACACTTTTACTCGTCCATCTATTGAGCTTTTACTTCACTTTTACTTTTCCCTCATTTTACCTTTACTTGTTTTAATCGTAGATGTTAAGTCCTTTTTACTGTTTTTTAAGCCCCTCCCTGCGTATTTTTATTCACTTTTTAAAGCCCTTCTGGGCGTATTTTACTCTTTTTTAACCCCTTCTTGGCAATTGTCTTTTACTTATTCAACTTGTGTTTACTTTGTGGTGCCTTCTGCACGGTTTCTTTTTGTTCATTTGAGGATCATTATAGTTTTTGTATTTTTTCATGTATCTTCGTATTGGTCACGCTCCTGGTAGGCCTGCATCTCCGGGGATTGTTTTGGGCTTGAGGTCGTGTGGGTTCTGAGCCTTCAGCTTAGTCTCCTCACCCCCTTTTTCGAGGACAACGGGCCCCTCCTTTTCCTTGCCCTAAGCCTGAAGCTCCCGCCTCACGGTGGCCTCTTTTGGGTGTCCTCTCTCTCTCACATAACTTACATGTACTACCCATTTTTGGTGGCAGCGGTGGGATCTACCAGGAGTGTATTTAAGAGTTTCTCTGCTCTTGACTAATACGAAGAATTTTTAAAAGTCCGCATTTAGCTTTTTCCTGTTAGGTTAGTTGTTTTAGTAGTCTTAGAAGAGCCCTTTCTTGTTGTATTTTATGTTTGTGTGTTTTTGATTTCTTTCAGGTTTTGTAGAATTGTTAAGTATTTTTTTTGAGCGAGGCCTTTCTCTTTCAGCTTTTTTATGTCTTTTTTACTAATGCCCGCTCACCAGTTATTTTACTTTGTGGCTCTTGCTAGGTATAGGGACATCTTTCATTTTACTGTATTCTAATCTTTCTTTTTACCCCTGCTAATTTACTTTATCCCTCGTGTACACTTGGTTCACTTGTCTTTTTCGTTTTTTTTTACTACCCATTTTAACGGGCGCTTTTTTTTTCGTTTTCAATATCTCATGTGCCAGCATTTGGTCAGTTCCACGCATCACTGTTCACTTTGTTTTGTGTCAGCCAGCATCTCTGGCTCTTTTTGTTTCTTTTTGAGTTGTACGACTCCTTTGTGTGTGGGACTGTGTTCTCCTTGCTACCAGGGCTTCGTACTAAATGCCGGACGGTGGAGACCTGTACGGGTGACAAGATCTCTCGGGAGCCAGCCAACTCGCTACCTCATCGCCTGACCACCGATCATCCCTCCCGGTATAGTTTGTAGCAGGGTACCAACAACCCAAGTGACAGGGACGCAGTTCGAGCAGTGGGGGCGAATGTCCACGATGTGGAGGAAATACTTGAGAGGATGACGACCTTTATCCCAGAACAGGATGAACTCCTCACCGGGAATAGAAGAATTTCACTGAAGAACGAGTGGATCGACTGCAGCGACTTGGAAGAACAACTCAGGCAAGAACAATCCATCAGAGGCGGTGGTATCTCGCAAGCAATGGGAGCCAGGTTCCTCAGCAGCACAGACTTGAGGAAAAGCCGCGGAGATTCACTCCCTCGCATTCGACAAGCTACCACAACACCACTGCGGTTAGGCTGCCAACCCCATTCAAGCATCCACCAGATAAGACCTCCGAAGGGCAGCGACAACTGAGAAGGGAAAGGCGTCTGCACAGCAGAGCGGGCTCTCTTTCCACAGCCGCTAAGCGGTCAGCAACCGCCATCATCCAGCAGGATGGAGGCAGACCTGGACAACCCTAGCAGCACATCCCTGGGACTTCTTCACACCGCGGGAGCTAGTCAAACTTTCCCCGAGCCGGCCCCAGCAATGACCACACCATTACGCACAAGGTACTGTGATGAGCCAGCACAGGACCATCTTCAGTAACCAGCAGCCTGCACTGGTTCCAGGGATGTCATCCCGTATCTTGTGTCCCCGAGACCCCATACCCCACTTCAAAGGAGAAACCTCTGCCTGTGAGTCCCCTAATAAAACCAGAGGTGGAGAGTTTTCATGTCGGGCCATTGAAAACCTGGTAGAACCCGCAACTGAGGAGGCCTACATCCGGGCTGCAAGAGCAAGCGGTCGTGGCAGAGCGGAGACCATCATTAACTCTGGAGAGCTTGATGGATACGGGATTGGGGCACTTCAAGCGGCAGCTTGCGGCGTAAGTTCAGAGGCACGTATAACCTGCCTCTGACTTCTTTAAAGGTACTATAACGATACGGTATGACTGAGAGGCAGGCTCCATGGACTTTTTCTTGAGGTGGAGGCGTCAGTCTTCAAGCTACCCCGGGACCACCGGGAGCTGTTTGGAGAGCCTTCAGAGCTGATCGGCGGGTCTTCCTTGCTGATTAACCGTCTCCACTGCTGCGGATCTCCTTGTCCTCAAGGATGATTGCTCGCCAATCCAGCTGCAGAGAACCACCAGAAGCTTTGGAACTCCAGGTATGGCATCCGGCACGGCAGCGCCAACACTCGCCATCAGTCCTCCAAATGACATTCAAAGAAAAGAGTACCAGTCCGACGTCCGTACTCCAACCGTCCACCTCGGGCACGAGACCACTATGACCTGTTCCCGCTATCCTGCTGCACCTCCACCTGCTCGGCCCTCGCCTTATCTCCAACTTCACGGCGTAACATGTGGTGCGAATACCATCGAAGTTCGCCCCACAGCACCCGGGAATGCAGGGCTTGCTGCCGTCAACCATCATTCACCCTAGCCTACCTCCCTGTTTCCCGTGTGGTAGAAGCGTCACCTCTCCTCGTGAGTGCCCCTTGCCGAGAGGCCAGAAGGAAGGGTTCCCAGCTTCACTGGCAACTTCACAGCAGGGAACCCCCACACGCTCCATCGCAGCCCAGACAGAGCTTTGCAGGCATCCAGCCTGTGAGTACTCCACAGTCGCGGACGGCCAGGTCGTTGCAACTCAGTGTTGATGGGAAGGCTCTTCTCGCTTCTTGACACTGGGTCTCAGTTGGACTCTGGTCAAACCAAGTGCCTAGATTGAGCGACCCAGCAAAGACGCTCAGACATCATGTTTCCAACAAGGTTTCTTCCAGGGTGTCTCAGGAGATCCTTTCATCCAGCTGCAGAGGTTTAACACTCACCCTTAACATCAGCAAAGACAATTGCCTTACTTCACACCGCACCATAGTAGCTGACCTTTCGTTCCACGGTGACCTTCCTCCTTGGACAGACTTTCTTGCGACGCCTGGACTTCTCTTACAGTCTGAACTGAGTCATCCTCATGGACTGCTAATTCTAGGGGGTTGTGAACTTCCGCTCCTGTACATGACGCACCATTCCCTGGCAGATTTAGCATGATTGGACTCTGACTGGATATTCCTCCACTGGACTCCAAGGCCCATACCAAACCATTGACTCCACAAGAAGCTGCAGTGCACCTTGCACGTCTCACTGAAATACCACCACCTTTCGGGTCGCTTTCTGGAGGGCTTGTATTTCTCGCCTGGGAACAGCAAATGGAGATGTCCCCCCTTTTAACTCCTGCTGTTACTGCCACGTTGACACTGCCACACTTGTTTACAACTGCCACTCGACGAACGATGCTCCATATGGGGCCCTGATCCACTTCATCACAACGGCTGCTAGTCTTTGAAACAGGGTACATACTTGGACCGTCACACCTCTAAGGAGAGGTCACAATGCTCCGCAGTCTGCCAACCATCCTATCCGCCACAATCAACCCTCGGGACCGGCTGCAGGAATCGCATATCTCCTGTCAGGACTGGCCTTGAGAAGGACTCGAGTATAGTAAGAACCCACACCCCCTTGGGTTTTACTGTTTATTACTGCTTGCCGGCGAGACAGGTGTCCCGTCAGTCCAGGATCTACAGTAGCTCAAGGCCTGCGATGCCTCATCTCCCCTGCCATAACGGAGGCAAGGTTTCCTCCTCAGCTGAAAAGAACCCACAATTACAATGCTTCCGCCGTCACAGTAGCCGAAGACCCTTCACTGATCCTTTTTGTTTACCTTGAGGGAGCTGTTAACCAGAGATGGGAATGGGACGAATTTCTCCACCTACTACACTGACATCCCAGAAGAAGATTGGATGTAGAGACTGCTTTGCTACCACACTCCCTACTGTTGCCATGTGTGAAGGCTGTTTGCAGAACCAAACGACAACGATTGAGACTGATGGACACCTGACCTTAGCCATTTACCGGAGCAGGCAGAGGACAAGAACTTGACCAGCTGTTTGGGGCAGTTTTCAGGAGCTTTTTGATGGGGGAGAAGAGATGTTGGCCACATACCTGGGATCCGCCATCAGATATACACTGGGGATGCAAGCACAGTTTGTGTCCGTCATGGAGTTGCCCAGTCCAACCAAGAGACCATCCGGCAGCAGTGTGACTCCATGCCTTCGATCAGGTGTCATTGAGCCTTCATGTAGTCCTTGGCTTGAGCACCAGTGGTCTTGTTAAGAATGAGGATGGCAGTCTTCGATTCTGTGTCGATTATCGTGGCCTCATGCGTGTCACCAAGAGGACACTTACCCATTCCTAGGATCGATGCTCTTAACGTGACGAATTTGGGTTCCACTGACACTTCACCACACTAGATGCCCGTGCGCTATTGGGCAGTCGAGGTGGAGCCCTCTGATAGACCTAAGACCCGCTTTCCGATGGACTACCGGCTGTTTCACTTCTGCGCGTCTGGCCCCTTTGGTCCTCTACCTGCGGCCAACCACCTTTCAACGCACCATGCATGGTCCTCCTTTCTCCTGTTTTGGGTAAGCACACCCTATGCTACCTGACGACATAGTCATCTATACCGTGGATTCCGCCAGCACCTGAACGACCTGGAAAGAAACCGCTACAATCTCCTCTCAGCAGCTTGGACTGAAAC
Source organism: Penaeus monodon (assembly GCF_015228065.2). Taxonomy (NCBI): domain Eukaryota; kingdom Metazoa; phylum Arthropoda; class Malacostraca; order Decapoda; family Penaeidae; genus Penaeus; species Penaeus monodon. Next base: position 26,237,357 of record NC_051427.1, on the reverse strand, counting down.
TGAACATGGAGAAATGCCAGTTTGCTGCTACTACAATAGACTTTCTTGGGATTCACCATCAGTCCAGAAGGATTCCTTCCGCAACCAGGAATGAAGTGTCGCATTCGCCAAAATCCAGCGTCCACGTAATGTCCCGTGAAGTACGCCGTTTCTTAGGTGCACTGGCTTCTTCCCTGAAACACATTCCTGTTTACGCACCCATCTCCTCCTCCATGCCAACTTGCTCCGTAGAAGAATCAGAAATGTCTTGGGGAACTGATCAACGAAGAAGGCGTTTCAGGAGCTAAAGGACCGTCTTACCACGGCACCAGTTTCTTCGTCAGCCAGATTTCAGCCGGGAGTTTGAAATTAACATACCAGACCTTCCTCCATCGCATTGGCTCTTGCCTGATGCAAAAGATCCCGACGACAACACACCCCATGCATCGCCTATTTCACAGGCCGCAAGCTACGAGCCGCTGAAATCCGATATCCTGGCCATAAGACCACTTGGAACCTCAGCTGGTTGAAGGTGTCAGGATCTTCGACTCCCTACCTCCGATGACGACACTTCACCATTTACCCGACCATAGGCCTTTGGTACACGTCTTTTCTCGGAAAACCAAGTCTCCACGGATGACCCGCTATGCTCATGATCTTTGTTCACAGTTCAACATCCCGTTAAAGAGGACCAACCCATTTTGTCCCAGACTTGCTCTCTAGACATATTGCTCTGCTGAGGATTCACCTAGCTGTCAAGTTGCAGGACTGGCCATCACTGAACCTCTCTCACTGAGTCCTGCTAGGAGCAGATGGAAGATCCTCCGCTTGCTGACCCTGCGACATTTCTTCTTGATGGTACAGTCCAAAGAAAAAGTGGCCACTTTCCTTGGACGAATTTGAGATCAAGAAGGTATCCTATACAGGCTTGAGACATCTTCCAGACAGAATCTTTTACAGCTTGTTGTTTCCCACATCATTTGAAGAACTCCTGCATTGAAGCATCCCATTTACCACCTCTGCATCTCACCCTGTAGTTTCAGCGGACCTATGAAAATGCCAGTCTGTATTACGGCCAACTGCTGAAAGACTGTAGGGAGTATTTGACAACTGTGCTGTGTGGTCAGCAGTCGAGAGTCAACCCCTCAGAGAGTGCCAATGGGAGAGACCCCTTAGCCCCAGTTTCCTCCTAGAGCGTGTCTCCATGGGACCTGATGGCTTTGACTACCATCCCAGTTCGCTATGCATGTCCATCATTGATCAGCACTCAAGATGCTGAGATTGTGCCCCTGAGAAGTCAACAGCTGTTAACGGTCCATCGTGCCTTTGTTGACCATTGGGTTCCCTATTTGGCCCACCAAGGGTTATCCAGACAGATAATGGGGTGCAGTTTAACCGTGGACTCTTCAAGGAGCTTGTCTTGATGATGCATGCAGTCACCACTACCCATCCGATATCATCACTCCGCAGCCAATGGTATGATAGAGCGTACCAACCGTGTTGTCAAATCCGCTTCTGCTACTTTGTGGAGCATAGACCAAGAGCTGGCACTAGTTCATTCCTGAACCTCAGACTGCAGAAAACTCTGCTATCCACAGACAACCCATGAACCGGCCTTTGGTTTTAAAAAATCTCCTGACCTTGGACGGCATGCCAATTTTCCCGTTGGTCTGACGAATGAAAGCTGTGTTTGCTGAAAAATCCTCAACCTGCAGGAACGACTCCAGCGCCAGACAAGCAGCGTCCTGCTTCTAACCAGTCCCGACAGACTATGGAAGTACTAATATCGAGGCACAAGAGAACATTCCACCAGAGGTGGGCTCACTCGTCTGGTAATTATGAGCACAGACACGTATGGTTCGGTAACGCCATTAACAGGAAAGTGGCGGGACCTCAAGAGTTTGTTGTCACTTGGCCGCTGGCCTTTGAAGTGAAGATGTCCACACAGATGGTCCGACTAAGAGCGCATCTCAACACCTAAAGCCTTTCAAGACATCCGAGGAGCTGTGTTACGCCATCGGAAGATGGAGGATGACGCGTATGATGCACCGGATGTTCCTGACTTGGACCCAGATGTTCCCATTGACCCTTCCCCGGACTCCGATGTTGAGGCGTTTGATCCAATGGACCAGCCGATGTTCGAGCCGACTTCACTGGTGGACCTGGCTGATGATGTGACCAGAGGAACCGTCTTCCAGTGCTACCCCTTGCTTCCTGATTTGGTAGCTGTTCAGGACGTAATGCCTTTTCTTTCCACCCCTTCCTGTGGCTGGGCTGCTTTAGAGACACCAAGCTTTGTTTGTTTTTTTTTTTACTTTCATTTTAATCCGTTTTTACTGTCATTTTATTACTATGTTTGTGTGTTCAGTGTGCCGTGTCACGCACGTCCAGCTGAACATACACCCGACTTTTTGGAGGCAAGTAATCGGGCTCAGGCCTTCCTTGTTTCTCTTTCCAGTGTGTCTCCGAGTTCCTCGTCCACCCCGTGGTATGGGAGGGTTGTGATGTTTTTTCAACCTCCCCCCCCCCCCGACCAACTCCTATCCCCCCCTTTCCTTGCCCCGATCCTCCTATCCTTCATACCCTTATTCGCACCTTCTTCCTTTCCCTCACTTTTTCCCTTCCCTCTTCTTCCACTGTAGTTTCTCCCTCTTCTTCTCGTTTTCCTCGCTTGTTCTACCTTTTATGTCTATCCCTATACTATCCTTCTCTATCCTATCCCTATCCTGCCCGGTATCCTGCCGCATTTCCCCCCCCTCGTACCCCTCTTATTCGCCACCCTTCTTCTTGTTTCCTTCTTCCTTCATCTATACTTCGCACTGATTTCCCCCTTTTCCAGTTCCTTTTTCCGTTTGCCCTACCCACCTCTTACCATTAACCCTATCCCCTCCTGCTTCCCATTCCTACCCCTATCCTATCCAGCATCCTGCCGTAACCACAGGGCGAGTCGAGCACAGCCGGACCCTTCCCTCTGCCAGCCTCAGTTTTTAACATTATTTTTTACCTATGTTTTTGCTTGGGCTTTTAATTACACGCATTTTACGTTATTTTACACCTTTTCGTACTTTTTTTAATAAAACTTTTATTGATCCTTCCGTTATCCATATGCTTTTACGATGTTTTACATGATGTGCGAATAAAACGGAACATCCACATCTGCTCGAATGGATCTTTCTTTACCTCTTTTTTTATCTCTTTTATTTTAAGTTCAATTTTTTATTTTTTCAATTTCCCTTTTTACTTATTCAATTCTTTAATCCCTCTCTTTTACAGCGGAGAGAAAGAAACTATTTTATTATTTTTATTACGAATCGCAGGCAGACTGGTTTAAGCGTATTTTTTATGAATAATAGTAATTTTCTCATTGATTTTTGCTGAGGGTTTTAGTGATTTTATTTATGATTTTATCTTTTGTATGTTTTCTTTTTATTATAATATTTCCTTTTAATTATTTTAACATTTTTTTGTGGCTACGCTTCCGTCCGCGGAAGTTAATGTAACCCCCCTGTTCTTTTGTTAAATAAATGAAAGTGGGGATACTCGGACTGTGTTGTGACTACCCTTTGGATCTACCTTCTGGATTCTACACCGTGGATGCTGAACAAGGTTGTACTGCCCATTTTTTATTGCCCAGGTGTATGAATGCTGAGCGTTGCTTTTTTGTTATTTTATAAAATAAACCATGTTTACCATACTGTGACCATGTGTGCTTCTTCGACTTTTTATACTTTTTACCCTTCTCTGAATTTTACTTCTTTTACTTGTTCTTTTACTTGTTATTTTAATTCTTACAACAACCTTTTAATCGTCATCTAGTTGCAGCTTGTTACTTGTTCACTTTTACTTTTTCCCCTCATTTTACCTTTTCTTGTTTATCGTAATGTTAGTCCCTTTTTAACTGTTTTTTTTAAGCCCTTCTCTGACGATTTTTATTCACGTTTTAAGCCCTTCTGGCGTATTTTTTAACTCATTTTTTTAAGAGCCCTTCTGGCAATTGTCTTTTACTTAATTAACGTGTGTTACTTTGGGCCTTCTGCACGGTTCGTTTTGTTCATTTTTAGGATCATTAAGTTTTTGTATTTTTTATCATGTATCTTCGTAATTGGTCACGCTCCTGGTAGGTCCTGCATCTCGGGGATTGTTTTGCTTGTGAGGTCGTGTGGGTTCTGAGCCTTCAGCTTAGTCGCCCTCACCCCCTTTTTCGAGGAACGAACGGGGCCCCTCCTTTTCTGGCCCCTAGCTGAAGGCCCTCCCGCCCACGGTGCCTCTTTTGGGTTCCTCTATCCATAACCTTACAGAAGCTTAAGAAGACAGCCCGATAGTACACATTTACGCCTCTTGTTACGTGGTTCCCCCCCGCACCTGGGGGGTATAGAGGTTAAAGAAAAGTCCGGTCTTTTAAAAACCATTTATTTGGTTTGTATGTTGATAATTGTGTATAAATAATAATGCCAGCCATAATAACTGTTTTATATCCCAACCAAGTTGGTTTTTTTTTAAAAGCGTTTTTTGTAGGTTCAAATTCGAATCGTCTGTTATAAACCGTTGAATTCATATGCAGTGCATTATATATATATATAATAAATTATATTATATAAATATATATATATATATAGATATATATATATGTAAATAATGTATTACATTATATATTATATATACATATATTATTTATATATACATAGATTATATATATATATATATATATATATATACACAGATATCCACATATAGAGATATATAAATATATATATTATATAGGATATATATTACATATATATATATATATATATATACATATATATATATAACATATATATATTTTTTTAATTAAGAATACGGTAGGTTGTCATGCTGACCGCCGTGGTCACGAGCATGTTATTCAATTGCAGTTCTCACGATGTGATGCTCTTGGAGTGAGTACGTTGGTAGGGGTCCCCATTCCTTTCCACGGAGAGTGCCGGTGGTACCTTTTAGTAGATCTTCTCTCTATTTTATCCGGCTTGGACAGCACTTGACCTGTGGCTGGCGTGGCCAACCCAGTGGCGAGGTGGCAATCAAGTGAGTTCCTTGCTCAGGGAACAACGCGGCGGTCGGTGACTCGAACCCTCGAAATTCAGATTGCCGTCCGTGACAGTCTTGAGTCCACGCTCTAACCATTCGTCACCGCGGCCTTGACCCGATCATGGGCTTCCATGATTTTTTCCTTAGCAATTAAGACGATGGTTTTGCTATTGCCTTCCGCCCGGTGTTTTTATCGAGTCACCATCTCTATTACCCGGCACTGACTTTGATCTGGCTTGCCACCCCATGGCTAGGCAGCAATCGCGGGTGAAGTTCCTTGCCCAAGGGAAACAACGCGGCGGTCGGTGGACTCGAACCCTCGAACTCAGATTGCCGTCCGTGACAGTCTTGAGTCCGACGCTCTAACCTTCGGCCACCTGCGGCCCCAATACATTACATATTATACATATATATATATATATATTATATATATATATAATATGATATATATATATGGTATGTTATGTATGTGTATGTCGTATTATTATTGTGTGTATGTAATATATATAGATCATATATATATATATATATATATATATATATATATCTATATATACATATATACACACAAACAAACAAAACACCCCCACACTATTTATATCACTATATATAATAATATATATATCTAATACTAATATATATATATATATATATATAATATATATAATATATATATATATATATCTCCATGTTACATACCATAGTTACATGAATGAATGGTGAGAAAAATAAATTGTAGAGACCGACTGTTGGACATCTAACAGAGAAATTTAAAGTTATTCGTCATGTAATGAGAAGTGAAAAGTATTGAGAAAAAACTTGCTGACAGGGATGGTGATTAGGAAACAGAGGAAGAGGCAACCGGACAAGAACTGAGCGACAATATCAAGATATTGCGGGCTGTCGATGGTATAAGTGGAAAGAAAAGCGTAGATCGAGTTTAGTGGCGAAGGATGCTGGAAGAGGTACCAGGCTGCTCAAACATGAGCATGACCTTTAGAGATATTGATAATATATATATATATATATGTGTGTGTGTGTGTGTGTGTGTGTGTGTGTGTGTGGTTGTGTTATATTATATATATAGATATATATAATATATTATATATATAGATATATGTGTGTGTGTGTGTGTGTGTGTGTGTGGTGTGTGTGTGTGTGTGTTGTGTGTGTGTGTGTGTAAGGACAATAATAATCATTGTTATGATAAGCACAATAATATAACGATAATAATATTAATAATAATAATAATAATAATAAAATACTGTGATGATATGATGATGAGATGATGATGATGATGGATGAGAGGTGATATGATGATATGAATGATGATGATGATGATGATGATGATGATGATAGTAATTAATAATAATAATAATAATATAATAATAGTAAGGATATAGTATAACCATGCTAAATATACTGATAAATAATAATAATAATAATAATAATAAAATAATGATAATAATGAATAATATATAATAATAATGATAATGATAATGATAATAATAATAACAATAATATAATACAAATTATAAATGATAACATATATATATATAATATATATAATATATATATATAATAAAAATATATATATATATATGCACATATTATAAATGTGATTATATATATATATATATATATATATATATATATATATATATATATATATATATATACATATTACAACACACACACACACACACACACACACATGTGTATATATCAATCAATCAATAACGATTATATATATATATATATATATATATATTATATATATATATATATATATATATAATATATATATATAAATATGTATGTACATACCAACAAAAATATTATATATATATAATATATATAATAATAATAATAATAATAATAATAATCTTTAATAATAATAATGATAATAATTATATATATGAATTATATATATATATATATATATAATTTAAATCGCAGGATTCCTCATCAGACGAAGAATCATAGTCGCTTCCTCTGTCAGCCATGACCGTGACCGCTTTCTCTGTGATCAGCTGTGTATTGTAAAAAATCAGCTGGAGCTGTATACATGGTGTGACGTCATCGGCGTGTGGTGGCGCTGTAGGTCGTTTTTTTTTGCAGCAGACGATATTATGCCTGCTATTGAGATAAAAAAAAAAAGGCCTATAGTAATAAGGTAAGCCATCGTATTGGCACCAATTGACTATTAATTGGTTTTTATGATATCAGGGCCTAGATTTATGCAAAGTTGTGCACCAGAACCGGTCTTTTCCTTTAAGGGAAAATAAATAAAGATGAGACAGTGGAGAGGAAATCGAACAAAATTAGGAGCTCCTTAATTACGCCTGCATAAAGTCGAGACTAGCGAGTGTGAGGTGTGCTCGCTTGCGCGTCAGACACGACAGACAATTTACTGTATATCGCAGGGCACATTTTGAGCTATATTTACACACATATTTATACGAATATACATACCCGGGTGGAGGATGCTGCACATCCATGACTGGACGTTGCACGCCGAGAATCGGCTCCTGCCCTTGTCCTCCTTGGTTTTCTTCTGGATTAGGTTTATCAGCCATCGTGTCTTCTTTAATCTGAAAAAAAATAATAATAATAACACAAAGAAAGATTTAAAAAATATAGAGTAAAGAGATAGATAGAGGGATTAAATTCATAGTAAGCAACAAATAGAGACAACTGCAAACAAAAGAGAAAACAGAGAAACAAAAATGGCTATTATCCACCAAAATGTGGATGACTCACAAGGATAGTGTCTAAATTATCACCTTGCAGTAAGTATCTAAAACATAAAGGAGATCCTGTCCCTGGGGTAGCAAGTCCTTCACTACGGGGCACTCCAGACAAGGATGGTGAGACACCTGTTACACTGGCCGGTACCCCAACCGAAGCACATGGCAACGGTATTTGTGTGCACAGTTCACAAAATTTTCGTAGCACAATATGGCACTCACAACTCACTTCTTTATCACAACCTACAGAAATCAGCTCTGACAAAAATAAGAGGGAATTCTTCATAATCCTCTGACCCACACACCAGGTTTCTCCAGAGAAAAGTATTGCTGCCAGACTGGTGACTACAGAGACAAAATAAATTATTACACTCTACAAATCCGACAAAGACTCCCCGCTCTTTTACATAGGCGATATGCTACACAGCAATATAAACTAACGTAATCTACATTTCACATGGCGTAACATATCACACAAAAGGCAGTGTATATAATGGGAGGGAAGAAAGGAAGGGGCGGAAGAATTCGGGGGAAAGGGGATGGAAGTGGAAATGAGTCAGTTTCAAGTATGACTAACCGGTGTCAAGACTGTGACAGTGGCTTTGGTGCGTTTTTCAGCACGTCGTGTACATGGTCTTTACCTCCAAAATCTGACAAACTTGTCTATACTGCTGGTTTGTAAATTCACTACCATTATCCGTTAATAAAGCCCGAGGCGGACTAAACAAAGTAAAACAATTACCGATAAAAGCATCGGCTACCGAACCAGCCTCTTTGTTAAGTAAAGGCACCAATTGTAAATAGCATGTAAAATGATCTATGGTCACCAAAACATACCTGTGCCCTCGAGCTGACGATACCATTTCCATAAGATCAACTCTCAAATGGCTGAGTTACTTTCGGCAGAGGCGAGGGGTGCTTGCCTGGAAGAAAGACCCTTCCTCATCTGGCACTACACACATGACTGCACGAACCTCCAGACCTCCGACAACATTTAGGGAAATAATATCGATCTCTAAGCCTGCAATATGTTCTAAAGATGCCTCTGGGTGAGCAGCATATTTATCACAATGAACCATATCCAGTGCTTTACCTCTTAAAGAGCGAGGGATGAGCTGCCATAGCTTATAGTTCGTCCCACCGCTCGGCACCAAAAAGGGGGGTCGGTTCGTTGTAGCGAACTGCATATACGATTATGTCCCGCAAGTCTGTAGAAAAGTAGCGTCACTGCCACCACCCATTTAGTTCACGTATGGGAACGTAGTGTTGTTTGTGGAAAGGGGGATAGTGTAGGTGTGAGGAAAGGAGCGATAAATTGTGTATGCGAGTGTAGTGTAGTGTTGTAGTGTGTGTGTGTGTGTGTGTGTGTGTGTGTGTGTGTGTGTGTGTGTGTGTGTGTGTGTGTGCGCGTGTGTGTGTGTGTGTGTGTGTGTGTGTGTGTGTGTGTGTGTGTGTGTGCGTGCGTGCGTGCGTGCGTGCGTGTGTGTGTGTGTGTGTGGTGTGTGTGTGTGTGTGTGTGTGTGTGTGTGTGTGCGTGTGTGTGTTTGTGTGTGTGTGTGTGTGTATCATTGGTTGCGTGGTAGCGCGAAGGACAATTAAATTCCTAGAGGCTACAGCGGGCATCGTATGTCCGCCTGCTTTTGAGACATGGCGATAAAACACTCCTGGAAATAGATAGCGTGAAGTAGGCTTGGCGTGCCAAGGAAGAGCGTCATGGGCAAGCACATGACGACGAGACACAGAATGAACATTATGGATGCATTTGTACATCTCTCTCTCTCTCCTCTTTCTTTCTCTTTCTTCCTCTCTCTGTGTCTATTTCTCTCTCTCTCTCTCTCCCTCTCTCTCTCGCTTATTAAACTGAGTAGATATATCACACAAACCTAATTTAATCTTACATAAGGAGACACGTTTTTCTTATATCTGTCAGTATGTTTAGGAGATAGGGCACACCTTATCCACATATGCGCAGATTATTGCATACCCAAGTAAAGGTATATGTTTGTGGGTGTGTAAATATATATATATATATATATATATATATATATATATATATATATATATATATAATTTCACTTATATAACGGAAGTTAATGGGAACAGCTGACATTTGCCGTCGTTTATATAAAAAGTCTGAGGCATGAAACCCACATTCTAATAACGTTTTCTTAAACAAAACGGATAAAATATATATGAATCTATGTAAATATATGTGTATATATAGGCATCTTCTTCTTTTAACGGTAGGTTCATGTCTGAGCCGCCGTGGTCACAGCATGATACTTAATTGTAGTTTTTCATGTTGTGATGCTCTTGGAGTGAGTACGTGGTAGGGT
>NC_051427.1:26222228-26224728 GCF_015228065.2 Penaeus monodon | reverse complement strand
ATTTTTTTAAAAATTAAAATTTTGGAATAATTTTTTAGTCGTTTTTAAAAATCAAAAAAAAAAATTTAAAAGTGGATTGCCCGTTTTTTTTTTTTTTCTTTCCGTTTTTTTTTGTTTGTTTGTTGTTTTCCCTTTTTGGGGAGGTTTTTATTTTTGGGGGGGGGGAAAATTTTTGTTTTATCCCCCTTCTTTTTTCCCCTTTTTTGGGGGTTTTTTTTGATTTTTGCTTTTGGGGCGGAAAAAAAAAAAAATTTTTTTTTTTTTGGGTTGGTTTTTTTTTCCCGGTTTTTTTGTTTTGTTTTGTTTTTTAAATGGTGTTTTTTTGGTTTGTGTTTCAAATGAAAAAATTTGGGGTTTTTTAAATTTTTGCGTTTTGTGAATTTTTTTTTTGGGGTTTTAAATTGGTTTCCTTTGGGAAAATGGGGGGGGTTGGGGAAAGGGGTTGGAAAAGGGGGAAAAGGGTTTGGGGTTTGGGGGGGGGGGTTTGTTAGTTTTCCCCCCCTTGTAAAAATCGGGGGAAAAAACAGACCCCCGGGGGGGGGGAAAAAAGGGGAAAGGCTTTTTTTTTTTTTGTTTTTTTTTTGGGGGGGGGGGGGTTTTTTTGGTGTGGTGGTGTGTGTGTGTTGTGTGTGTGTTTGTTTTTGGGGTTTTGTTTGTTTTTTAAAGGGGGGGGGGGTTTTTTTTGAGTGGTTTTTTTTTTTTTTTTTTTTTTTTTGTTTAAAAAGGTTTTTTAATAATTTTTTTTGTGTTTTTTGTTTAAATTTTTTTTAATAAATTTTGGGGTTTTTGGGGGGTTTTTTTTTTTGGGGTTTTTTGGGGGTTTTTGGGTTTTGGGGGTTTTTGGGGTCTTTTTTTTTTTTTTTTGGGGTTTTGTTTTTGTCCTTTTTTTTTGGGTGGGGTTTTGGGTTTGGGGGGTTTTTGGGGCGGGGCGGCGGGGCTTTTTTTGGGGGGGGTTTTGGGTTTTTCGGGTTTTTTTTGGGGGGGGTTTTTGTGCGGTTTTTTGGTTTGGGGGGGTTTTTTGGTTTTTGGGGTTTTTTGGGGTGGTTTGGGGGGTTTTTGGTGTTTTTGGGGTTTTTTTTTTTTATTGGTCTTTTTTTTTGGGGGGGGGGGTGTTTTGGTTTGTGGTTTTTTTTTTTTTTTCTTTGGTTTTTTTTTTTTTTTTTTTGTTTTTTTTTTTCCCTTTTTTTTTTTTTTGGGGGGGTTGGGGGGGGGGGGGGTTTGCGGGGGGGTTTTTGGGGGGGGTTTTTTTTTTTTTTTTTGGGGTTTTTGGGGGGGGGTTTCTGCGGCCCCGGGGGGGGTGGGGGTTTGGGCGGGGGTTTTTGGGGGGGGGGGCCGTGCTGGGGGTGGGGGTTTTTTTGGGGTTTTGGTTTTTTTTTTTTTTTTTTTTTTTGGGGGGGGGGGGGGGGGGTTTTGGGGGGGGTTTTTGGGGGTTTTTTTTTTGGTTTATCGTTTTTTACCAAAAAATTAAATTTAAAAACAAGGGTTTAAATGTCCGTGTTTTAAAAACCGAAAAAACCCAAAATTGGGGGAAAAATTTTTCCAAAAACGTAAAAGCCCCTGGGGAATCATTATACTTTGAAACCCTTTTTCCTCTTTTTTTTTTCCCTTTTTTGTTTTTTTTCTTTCCCCCTTTTCCCTTTTTCCCCCATTAAATGAAAATTTTTAATCCACAAAAAAATTTAAAAAAAAAATTTTTTAATTTGTTTTTTGGGAAATGGCCCTTATCCAAGGGGTTATTATCCCCTAAATTATTTTTTTGTAAATATTTTTTTTAATTTAAAATTTTTTATAAAAAAAAATTTAAGGGGAAATAATTTTTTCGTTTTATAAAAAACCCTCCCTAACCCAAAAAAATAATTTTTTTAACAAAAGGAAAAATTAAATTTGAAAAAAAAAATTGAAAAAAGGGAAAAATTTTTATATGGGGGGGGGGTTTTTTTTAATTTTTATTTTTTATCTCAAAAGTGGAGACAAAAAGAGGGGGAAATTTAAAAAACCCCCCTTTAAAACGAAGGGCCGGAAAAAAGGGGAAAAAAGGTTTTTTTTTTTTTTTGGGGGGCGGGTGGTCCTTTGTGTTTTTTGGTTTGGTCCCCCCCTTAATATTTAAAAAATAAAAAAAAAAAAAAACAAAAAAAAAAATCCCTTTCTTTCCAAAAAATTTAAAAACAAAAAGGGGGAAATAAATTTTCCCCCCCCCCCCATTAAAGGGTGTGGGGGGGGGTGCTGGGGTTGTTTTTTCCCTTTTGGGGTTTGGTGTGGGGCTCTGTGTTTTGGGGGGGGGGTTTTTTTTTTGGGTTTTTGTTCCCCCCGTGGTGTATGGGTTTGGTGTGTGTGGTTTTTGGTGTGTGGTGGGTGTGGCGTGTGGGTTGGTGTTTTTGTGTGTTTGGGGGGTTGGTGTTTTTGTTGGGGGTTTGGGGTTTTGTGTGTTGTGTGTTGGTGTGTTTGTGGTTGTGTTGTGTTGTTGTGGGGGGTTTTTTGGGTGTTTGTGTTGTGTGGGGGT
>NC_051427.1:26212228-26217228 GCF_015228065.2 Penaeus monodon | reverse complement strand
TCAATTGATTTCCTCGATTTTGTATATTGTCAATAATGCGTGTTTGTATAAGGTTTGAACATGTAATATGACTAATAGCAATGAACATTTTAAGATGATTTTTTTTAAGATAAATTTTTAACGAATTTAAATAAGTTAGAATTTCTTTATTTCCACTCAGAGGAGCATATTTGATATGGTATTAACATTTAGGGACCCATATGAGAGACATGGATGTGTGAAAGAGAAGGAGAAAGATAGGGAGAAGAGAGAGAGAGAGAGATCAGGAGCGTCATGGGGGAGGGGGGGGGGTGCTCTGATCATAGATTAATAATGCTCCTAAAATAAAGTGGAAAATGACAAGAGAGAGAGAGAAAAAAAATCAGGAGCTCCTAGAAAAGAACGAAAGGACGAGACAGAAGGAAAGAGAGAGAAAGGGCGTTTTTTTTTTTTTGTTTTTGTTTTTTTGGGGGGCGGGGTGTGTGTGTGTGTGTGGTGTGTGTTTTTGTGTGCGTGTGGTGCGTGTGTGGTGTGTGTGTGTTCGTGCGTGCGTGGTGTGGTGTGTGTGTGCGTGTGTGTGTGTGTGTGGTGTGTGTGGTGTGTGTGTGTGCTGCTGCGTGCGTGTGTGTGGTGTGTGTGTTTGTGTGTGTGTTTTGGTGTGTGGCGTGCGTGCGTGCGTGGTGTGTGTGTGTGTGTGTGTGTGTGTGTGTGTGCGTTGTGTGTGTGTGTGTGGTGTGTGTGTGTGCGTGTGTGTGTTTGTGTGTGTGTGTGTGTGTGTGGTGTGTGTGCGAGTGTGCGTGCGTGCGTGTGTGTGTGTGTGTGTGTTGTGGTGTGTGTTGTGTGCGCGTGTGTGTTTGTGTGTGTGTGTGTGTGTGTGTGTGTGTGTGTGTGTGCGTGCGTGCGTGCGTGTGTGTGTGTGTGTGTGTGTGTGCCTGTGTGTGTTTGTGTGTGTGTGTGTGGGGTATCATTGGTTGCGTGGTAGCGCGAAGGACATTAAATTCCTAGAGGACTAGCGGCATCGTTATGTCGCTGTTTTGAGACATGGCGATAAAACAATCCTGGAAATAGATAGCGTGAAGTAGGCTGGCGTTCCAAGGAACGAGCGTCATGGGCAGCACATGACGACGAGACACAGAATGAAACCTTCTGGATGATTTTGTACATGTCTCTCTCTCTTCTCTTTCTTTCTATTTCTTCATCTCTCTGTGTCTATTTCTCTCTCTCTCTCTCTCTCCTATATCTCTCGCTTATTAAACTGAGTAGATATATCACACAAACCTAATTTAAATCTTACCTAAGGAGACACGTTTTTCTTATATCTTTCAGTAGTTCAGGCGATAGGGCACACATTATCCACATATGCGCAGATAGATTATTGCATACCCAAGTGAAAAGGTCTATATGTTTGTGGGGTGTGTAAATATATTATATATTATAATATATATAATTTCACTTATATAACGGAAGTTAGTTAATGGGAACAGTTGACATTTGCCGCTCGTTTATAGAAAAAGTATGAGCATGAAACCCACATCTAATACCGGTATTCTTAAACAAAACGGATAAAATATATATGAAGCTATGAAATATATGTGTGTTTAGTACTTATATAGGATCTTTTTTCTTTACGGTAGGTCATGTCTGAGCCGCCGTGGTCACAGCATGATACTTAACTGTAGTTTTCCGTTGTGATGCTCTTGGAGTGAGTTACGTGGTAGGGTCCCCAGTTTCCTTGCCACGGAGAGTGCCGGTGGTACTTTTTTAGGTAATCATTCTCTCTATTTTTTCCGGGCTTGGGACCAGCACTTTGACTTGGGGCTGGCTTGGCACCCATTGGCAGGTAGGCAATCAAGTTGAAGTTCCTTGCCCAACGGGAACAAACGCGGCGGTCGGTGACTCAGAACCTCGAACTCAGATTGCGTCGTGATAGTCTGAGTCCGACGCTCCAACCATTCGGCCACCGTGGCCTGGACGATCATGAGGCTTCCATGATTTTTTCTTAGCAATTTAGAACGTTGGTTTGCCATTGCCTTCCGCCCGGAGTTTTATCGAGTCACCATCTCTATGTACCCGCACTGACTTGCGTCGGTTGGCCACCCAGTGGCTAGGCAGGCAATCGAGTGAAGTTCCTTGCCCAAGGAAACCAACGCGCCGGCAGGTGACTCGAAACCTCGACTCAGAGTGCCGTTGTGACAGTCATGAGTCCGACGCGTCTAAACATTCGGCCACGCGGCCCCATATATAGGCATACTATATGATATATAAATAGGTTAGAGGTCGGACTCAAACAAGACTGTCAACGACGGCAATCTGAATAATGAGGGTTCGAGGTCACGAGCCCTAGCGCCGCGTTGTTCCCTCGCGCTGGGCAAGGAACTTCACCTCGATTTCCCTGCCTAGCCACGGGTGGCCAAGCCAGCTCAAGTCAGTGCCGGGTAAATAGGAGATGGTTGACTCGATTAAAAACACCGGGAGGAAGGCCAATGGCAAACCACGCTCTAAATTGATAAGAAAAAATCAGGAAGCCCATGATCGTCAAGGCCGCGGTGGCCGAATTGTAGAGCGTCGGACTCAAAAAAAAAAAACTGTCACGGACGGCAACTGAATCTGACGGGGGTTCGATCACCGAGTCCCTGGGCAAGGAACTTCACTTGATTGCCTACCTAGCCACTGGGTTGGTCCAGGCAAGCCCAAGTCAAGTGCTAGGTCCCAACGCCCGGATTAAATAGAGAGAATGAATTACTAAAAAAAAAAAAAAAAAAGTACCACGGCACTTCCAGTGGAAAGGGAACTGGGGCCCTAACACGTGCTCACTCCAAGAGCTCCACAAACATGGAAGCTCCAATGAGGTATAATGCTGTGACAACGCGGCTCAGACATGAGCCTACCGTTAAAAAAAAAATATATAGGGAGGGAGGGGGGTTTTTGTATATATATTTTATATCATTTACTTATATTTAATCTAGGGCAAAACGTTGGGCCCTCCTTAGCAGCATATATAGAATATGGTGTGTATCTTAATGGTTACTGAACAGTAACAGTCTCGCTCACTATAATCGAAGTTTGCCTGCCAGGAATTGACAGATAACCAGAAAATTGGAATCGTGTTAGCAGTTTCGCTAGAAGTAAACGGATCGGATCACATTTGACCTGTTCTTGATATTCGAAAGTCTAATGGAGCTAAACCCACGTTTTCAACTACCTTTCAAAAAAACTAGCATAAAAAATTAAATAAAAAAACAACCCAAAAGTCAAATAAAACGAGCTTAAAATACAGGATTATACTCAACACATAGAGGTGGGAACGGCAGCGGCGCGGTAGAAGACGGCTGGGGGAGTATAGTATTGAAGTAGTTCCGCAGCCACGCGGACGCCCGAGCTGACGCGGCTGTGGGAGGCGAGGGGGATACGCTGCCACGAATAGACGACCGACTCTTCTCTTTGCCTGAGGACAGACGGTCGGGAGTCTCTGGTAGTCTTGTCGAGAGGAGGAGTTTATTCGTACGCTAACTCCTTCCTGAATAAATTACACCACGATGAGATACGTATGGGATATCAAGAAAGTGTGTGTGTGTGTGTGTGTGTATGTCTGTGTGTATGTCTGAATACACCACACACACACACACAACACACACATACACACACACACACACACACACACCACACACACACGCACACACACTTCTTGATATGCCATAAGTATATCATAACACACACACACAAACACACACAAAACACACACACACCAAACACACACATACCACACACACCCACACACACACACACATATATATATAGATATATATATATATACTCTATATATATATCTATATATATATACAGTATATATACATGCTAGATATAGTATATGTGGATACATATCTTATATATACATGTAGAGATGTGTGTGTGAGATTATTATGAATATATATTATTATACCTATATATATATATATATATATATGTATATATATGTCTATATATATACATATATGCATATATATATATATATATATATATATATATTATATATATATATGTATGGTATAACTGGTTATAAACGGCTTAACCTTCACACACAGTTATGGAACGTAGATTTATATATTTAATAGGGTTAATAGCGGCTCACGGGGTCCAGGTAAGTCTGCCGGAGGGAGAAAGGACTAGGCCGCCCTTACTACGTCGGGTGCTGGTCACGAACTCTAGGGTCAAACGAGATCAGATAAGCTCGTCATCTACGCCCTCGCTAAGTGAATGGTTCTTATTTGGGACTTGGATCCACGATAAAAAAAAAAAAAAAAAAAAAAAAAAAAAAAACACCCGGGCCGGAGGCAATGGCAAACCCACCGCTGAAAATGCAAAGAAAAAAATAATGGAAAAAGTCATGAACGTCAGCCGCGATGGACGAATGGTTAGAAGCGTCGGACTAAACACTGTCCCACGACGGCAACATCTGAGTTCGAGGGGGTTCGATGTCACCGGCCAGGGCGGCGTTGTTCCCTTTGGGCCAACGAAAAGTACACCTCGATTTTGCCTAATACTAGCCACTGGAGTGGCAAGCAGCCCAAGTCAGGTGCCGGGTCCCAAGCACGGATAAAATAGAGAAGAATGATTACCTAAAAAGGTGACACCGGCACTCTCCGTGGCAGAAAGGAACTGGGGCCCTACCGTACTCACTCCAAGAGCATCACAACATGAAAAAAAACTAAGTATCATTCTGGGACACGGCGGCTCAGACATGAACCTACCGTTTAAAGGATATCTTATATATATATATATATATAATTATATATATTATATATATCACTTATTACATATCATTTTATATAAATATATATATATATCTATATTATATAAATATATATATACATTTATATATACATATCTATATAATAACACACCACACCATACATACACACACACACACACACACCTATTCTTCTTTTTAATCGGTAGTATCATGTTTGAGCCGCGTGGTCACAGCATGATATTATTGTAGTTTCATGTTTGTGATGCTCTTG
>NC_051427.1:26204728-26207228 GCF_015228065.2 Penaeus monodon | reverse complement strand
TAATAAGCTCTGATTTTTTTTGTTTTCAAAAAGGGAGTTTATCCCTCTCCATACGAACAGCAGCAAGCTCCTGCTTTAAATGCCTGTAGGGGTGTAATGAAAGGGAACTTTATGGGGTCATCTCATAGTATCCTTTGCATTTCCTTTTTCTCAAGATGATGCTTTTCCTCTTCAAGTGTAGGATCTCTTCTACTATTGTTTCTGGGTGTTCTGAAAAGATTTTAATAGTTAATTTCCTATTGTAAGCCTTTATTTGGGATGAAGAAAAGGGGGGGGAGAGTGCGATGAGAGAGAAAAGTGGGACGGGATAGATTTTAGGTGCGGTATGAGGAGTTGAAGGCAGCGGTGGCCGAATGGTTAGAGCGTCGGACTCAAGACTGTCACGACGGCAATCTGAGTTCGAGGGTTCGAGTCACCGACCGCCGCGTTGTTCCCTTGGGCAAGGAACTTCACCCTTTATTGCCTACCTAGCCACGGGTGGGCCAAACCAACCCAAGTCAAGTGCTGGTCCCAAGCCCGGATAAATAGAGAGAATGATTTCCTAAAAGGTACCACCGGCACTCTCCGTGGAAAGGAACTGGGGACCCTACCACGTACTCACTCCAAGAGCATCACAACATGAAAACTACAATTAAGTATCATGCTGTGACCACTGCGGCTCAGACATGAACCTACCGTTAAAAGAAGAGATGAGGAGTTGCAAATAATAGGTATAAGACATTCCTTAAGATCTGCAGAAGCTTTAAAAAATGAGGACATTTGTTACAAAAATAGTAGAGTGTTGGCACTGCTCCCAAATTTAAATTTCTTTTTAATTAAAATTTTAGTTTTATGCAAATGAAAGTGAATAGAAAAAAAAACCTATTCAGTTCACATGAGTATTTAATACAATATTTGTCAAGGGTTCATCGAGCAAGTGTGCTCTATACTATCTCGACCTGAGGGCCTCCAGAAGCGCGTCCAAGGGCCCTTTCGAGAGGTGGTACTCTTTCTGGCTGACAGAACAGGATGGAAAACCATGATCGCCAACGCCCTGAAAGGACAAGGCACTTGAAGAAGATACATATATACATATACATATATACGTATATATTTATGTATACATATATACACATCTGTCTTGTTTCATATTTTTCTTTTATTTCTTTTTGGTATATGTATATATGTTTTTTTTTTTTTTTTTTTTTTTTTTTTTTTTTTTTTTTTTTCTTTTTTTTTTTCTCTCTCAAATCTCTCGGGGAAAGCGAGCGGGGGAGGCAGGAGCAACCGCCTGTCCGCCCCCCGGGTCAGAGCTCCTTCGCCCCGCGGGAATCGACGCGGGTTTCCCGGGGGCCTCCCCCTCGGCCTCCGGAGCCCCGGCACCCTCGCCGGCGACGGAGCAGACCTTGGGGCTTCAGGCGCTGTCGCTTGGCCACGTCAACGCCCACGTTTCGTCGTCGTTAAAGCTGAATATGGCTCCTCTCAAGAAATAAATGCCCATCCCCTATCTCAGTATGTTATAGTGACAACGAGTGCACATAGAAAATCTTGTTGTGTTCCCTTCCGAAAATTACAAAATGGAAAATCGAATGCCCCATACATAATAATACCTTTTTTATCCCACACCATACAGGGCTCATTTTCATCGGATACATCATAGAGGGTCAGGCCGAGCTGCTCCCCGTGGCTTCCCGGTTTCCAGTCATGGGGAAAGTTTGCCCGGTCGGGATACACTTCCAATCATGACCGTTGATTGGACTGTATATAGTAAATTGTCAAATTTCTATATCTAGGTGTATTTTCGAAAGATCAGCTTGGGTTTGGCACCATGTCAATGACGCAGCAAAATTATCTAAGTTCAGCCAAACCTAATTATTTTTACGGTTTCACAAATCCCGAAAGCCCTCGGAAAATATATTTCCTAAATTTTAAGCAGACCCTTTACAATCTCGTCTCCTCGCCAATTTCGTGGATTTTTAAGGTTGAGCGTCTTCGCAAGTCGCGCGATATGTGACTCCCGCTAGCGCCTGTGTCAATTACAAAGGGGCACGCACTGACCAAAGAACCCTGAGCTTCACATGGGGATCGGGTCCTTTTTTGTAAAAAAAGTCGAAGGATTCATCTAAAACGATACTCCTTGATTTCCTCTCCCCCTTCCCTTTTTAACTCCACCAGTTTTTGCTTTTCTTCCTTTCCCTCCGTTTCTTTTTTATTTTCCTCCTCTTGTATGTTTCCCTGTTGCCCTTTTATTTCCTCGTGGCTTGTTCCTCAGTCAGCGGTAAGCCTTGCAATTGCTCCTCGATCTCCATGCCTGGGACTGCGAGGCGACTTCACAGTTGCAAATGCTAGCTGGAACTGGCAAGACGGAAGGCGAGGCTGGGGGGTCTTGGCGTCGCGTAAAGAGGTTCAGCCTCGCGAGGTCACATGTGCGAGCGTGCGTATGTGTGTGTGTGTGTGTGTGTGTGTGTGTGTGTGTGTGTGTGTGTGTGTGTGTACGTGTGTGTGTGCATGTGTACATTTA
>NC_051427.1:26189728-26194728 GCF_015228065.2 Penaeus monodon | reverse complement strand
TTTAAAGTTGGGAATGAATTTGCAAGTTTTGCTACCGTGAAAAAGAGTTTGACCGAATTGCAAGAGAGCACTTTCACACAAGAACACACTGTCACGCTTGCGCTCATGTGATAATTGTGTCTAACAATTTCACAAGAGTTTCGTTGTCGTATCTCGTGTCTGTTGGGATATTTTTCCGGCATTTTCAGTCAGACACCTATCCTGTAGAGCTATTTTCCCAGCAGTATTGCAATATTTGCCATTTAATTGAAAATCTTCAGCTTGTCATTATTCAGCAAATTTGTTTGTTTTCAGAGGTCAGCGTGTGGAAAAGAAATAGCAGAGATAAATAGAGAGTGATAGCACAGGGAACTCCTGGGCATGATCCCCCAGAAAAGTCTAAAATATGGTCTTTCATTGGCTATTGAAAATCTCCAGCTTGTCATTATTCGGCAAATTTGTTTGTTTTCAAGGTCCCCGTGTGGAATCCATTGTTATCCCCCAACAATGGCTACTAATTCAAAATATGGCACCAATGTTTGTTTTGATGATTGTGCAAGCGTGAGAGTGTGTTCATGCGCAAAGCATGCATACCAGACAAATAGCCACAATGTGATGAGATCCGGTGCCGGAACAATAACCAAGGCGTTCTTGGAAACACAGACCCTGACAGACTGTCACTTGCAAATGACTGATTTGCAGAGTTTTTTGACATTTATTCATTTAAAATCTATGGCTGTTATACTAGTGCCATTTTAACCCATTGCTGATGGGTGGCATGTATGCACGTGCCATGGCATGGCGGGACCATCTGCCGGGGGCACGTACGCACATGCCATAGAGTATGTATGGACATGCCATGAGTTTTTTTTGTTACAATCACGGCAAAAGATTAAGTCAGTTTTAACACTTTCTCATTTTTACCATGCAACAAACAAAAAAAATGCAACAAACTGACGATTTCACTCCATGATACTGCACACTGCTTATTTTATTCGGACTATAGACCGGATAATGATCAACTATGGAGTCTATATAACAACAAAAATACCCTTCAGTCTCGATTTATCAGGATGTTTGGCAAGTAGAGACTGTAAAAAATAATGAAAACTGAAAATACAACATATCTTCGTAGTATTACGAAGAAACGGCATGGGATGCTGGTATTTGGCATGAGTGGTCGCGCATGCTAGGGTGACGATATAAACCCCCGGCAGCGAGGCCCCGGCCTCTATGAATGCTACCCGTCAGTTATGGGTTAAGAGTCAGAAAAGGAAGCATTTAGACATGCAGGCTGGCCATTGCAGATTTATTGGTCAAAGTAAGAAATTATTAGTGGGAGATATAAATATTTGTCTGGGCTCTATTCTGCCAGAACATGTGAAAGTTTATAGACAAAGCAGGGGGTATGGGGGTGGCAGCCCCTCAGATAAGGAGATAGGGGGTAAAGCCCCATATAGACTGTCAGTGTGCCTGTGCTCTGTCCATCCGAAACATACAAGGTAGATATTTTGCAGTACATTTCTTTGTCAAGGAATGAAGTTTCCCAATGCTGTCAAATATCCCAGTAGTAAAAAGGCACATGCACAGGTTATTGTAAAGAATAGTGTAAATAACTGTTAAGACATATTAAAGAAGTATTATATAAAAAGACATTTAATACTTGAATTAGGAAAAGCAGGCATTGATGATTACAAAAAAATCCTTTTCAAAAGTGCATAGTAATTACATGAACTACTTGACAGATCACAATAATACGTTGTACAGTCATAGCAGTGTTTATCGTCACACTGTAAACATGGTGAGAGACTTAGAGAAAGATGGGTGATCTGTCCTCTCTGTCATGTGTCTCCTTTATTTTTTATTTACACACCTTTTGCCATTGATAGAAAAGTGTCTCATTTTCATCAAAGTAACCATTCCACACTTTTTTTTTTTAATTGTGTGTGTGTGTGTGTGTGTGTGTGTGTGTGTGTGTGTGTGTGTGTGTGTGTGTGTGTGTGTGTGTGTGTGTGTGTGTGTGTGAAACCCTGATTGTCATCCACTTAAAAAATTCCAGTAATGATTACTGAAATTGACGATAAGGGCAATATGAACTACTAAAAATTCCTGTAATTGC
This sequence comes from Penaeus monodon, assembly GCF_015228065.2. Taxonomy (NCBI): domain Eukaryota; kingdom Metazoa; phylum Arthropoda; class Malacostraca; order Decapoda; family Penaeidae; genus Penaeus; species Penaeus monodon. The sequence continues at coordinate 26,192,630 of NC_051427.1, read as the reverse complement.
GCTTGGGGAACAATGTTTACCTCCTTCATAAGTGGGCTTTTGAGGGTGGTCCCCTAATGATAGTGGATAATCTAAATATGCTGCTATTCTTATTCTTACTCAACTTGATGCCCAAAATATGCTTACTGTACACATGTCCCAAAGGTTGTTGCCCCCCCAATCCCTTGCCTGTTGTTGTTGTGGGGGGGCTTAGGAGGCAGGAGACTGGAACCCAATGATGGGGAACTCCCCAACCTTGGGACTCAGCCCTCGACTCAACTAATTTTGCATGTTTTTTTTTTTTTCTTTCTTTCTTCTTCCTTCCTTCCTTCCTTCCTTCCTTCCCACTTTTCGTTTCTGTCCCTTCACCAAACCCTTCTGCTATCCACCTCCTAAGGTGTGAGAGCCGAGCTGAAAGGATGAAAGGCTGACTTTGTGCCAGTCCTGAACGGCCTGAGGGAGCCATGGGCACGGTATTCCCCTGATTTAGTTGCCTAGCCCTTACCCCTCAAGGGGACCCTGAGGGGTGGACTGTTTTTATCCCCAACATAATCCAGGCTTACCATGGCCAGTAATGAAAACATATTCCCACTATTAGGGGCAATGAGGCTTGCCCCTTTATCAAATAGCCCCAACGATGTAAACCCACCCCGATTCCCTGACCCCAGGCTCTCCTTTGACCACGGCTCCGAACACTGCAATATCTACCCCCTCATCAATGCCTACTAGTACAGTAGCCAACAATCATCCCTTAAGGAACATTTCCACTCTCCCAGCATGCTCAACTTCAACACCTCTACCCCACAACCTCCAACATCAACCACCCCATCCTCCCTTATTAATACCTTACAGCCTTATTGCCCACCTCTCCATAACACTACCTCCCTCAACACTACTCCATCTTCGTCACGCCCCCGCCCTTCTACTACCCCTATCTCTACAACAATCTTGAATACTCTCTTTAGCGCAGCCAAATGGTAACCCCATCCTTGCAGAACCCCATCCAACCCTCAATACTTGCACCGGAACAGTTTCAATCTCCCCAGCAAATTGCCCAATCTATGACAAAGATTGGTCAGATTGTAGAGAAGACCTACTTGCCTGTCTCACAGACTATGATGCAACATCAGTATAATGCTACTCCATTCCCCCCAGAGGTCATCGAAAGAAACCCACTAACATAGCCAAAATTACCTTCCGTAGACATGACCTTCCCTTTAACGTCTACATAGGAGAATCCCTCCCTGTTCGTCCATACCAACCTCCTCCACGTCAGTGCCAAAATTGTTGGCGTCTAGGCCGTCCAGCCAAACATTGCCATTTCACAGCCAGATGCCCACTATGTGCCCAACCTGGCCATACCCGATCTAACTGCTCTGCAAAAACACGCACATGTGCCAACTGTGGCGGCCCCCATAATGTATTTTATAAGGGCTATCCCACCTACAAATTTGAGTCTGAGATAGCAACTCTCAGATTCAAACTTGGACTCACACTACGTGAAGCCAGACAGGAAGCACGTCGACGTGGTTTCTCTCTTACTCCTTACTCCAGTAATACTGCTCATTCTATCAATTCTCCTAAACCTAACCCCCCTACATCTAACTCCCCCTCTTCTACCTCCTACCTTCCCCAGTCAAACTCTTTTGCCATCCTAAACCCAGACACTCCAATCTCTACTACAGATACTCCAATCACCACTACAACCCCAACACCTTCCCTTCTCCCTCCTCGCACTACCTGTAACAGACAGAAAAAACGTTCCACCCCCTCTTCCCCTACCACACAATCACCTCCACCTTCCTTTGCCCCTACACTTGAGACACCAGTCCTCTCTTCCCCCCCTCACAAGAAATCCTTTATCCCCCAAAACTCCCCAATCAACTCCTCAGAAGAAACTATTGAAAATGTTCAAGATTACTTAATGAAAACTGACACTCAACCTCCAAATCTTACAACTCCTGCTCCTTCCACACTCCAAGTAACTGCTGATATCCATCCTCCTCCTAATGATATCCCCCCTACACCTTATCATCCTAACCCCTCCCAACACAGCCCATCCCCCCCGAACCAGAACCCAACCCCGCCCACATTAACCCTCCCACCATCCCCTCTATCCCTTCCACTCCCTCCTGGATACACACATGAATCCCTTATGTCACAAGTATCCCCTTCCACAGACCCTCCATCTCCTAATACCCCTCTTAGTAGAACACCAACTCCCACACTTCTCCCATCTCAGACCTCTCAGTCCTTATCCCACCCTCTAGCTGCTTCCCCCTCAAAATCTCCAACACGTACTACAATCTATATCACTAAAGTATAACTATCCTTCATTGGAATATTCGCGGTTTCCGCTCCCACAGACCTGACCTTCGTCATATCCTTTCTTCTTATAACCCGTCTATTGTATGCCTTCAAGAGACCTTTCTTACACATCCTCCAATACCAATCCCCAATTATCATTTTGTCTCTTCCCCACATTCCCTTTATGTCTCGTCCATACTTATCAATCAGAAAGCACCTTATGTCACACCTCCCTTTCAAACCAATGTCCCTTGCACAGTTATTCGTATCTTCCTTCATCATTGGATCACAGTGATTTCAGTCTACTTCTCCCCTAATTTCCCAACTTCAACCACTTTTCCTCATAGTTGGTGACTTTAACTGTCGCCACCTTTGGGGTGATTCTATCACCAACTCCCGAGGCCGATCTCTAGAGCGCTTCCTCTCCACAGCTGACCTTACTATTCTAACACACTCCTATCTGATGTCACAATCTGATCCACCCTTATGTTCCTTTTGTAATGTTCCCCTTTCAATCCCACACATCATATTGTCGTGCCCACGTTTTGAAACAACCCGTACCTCTGCTTTCCCCCACCTATCCTCCCTTCATCGACCTCCCAACCTATCAGACATC
>NC_051427.1:26179728-26184728 GCF_015228065.2 Penaeus monodon | reverse complement strand
CAGGTCATGGGCCAGTTCGAGTCACAATTCGAGGATCTGGACGTCAGGACTAATGTGAGTCTCTCTCTCTTGAAAAGATAGGCGATGACAAAATTCACAGCAATGTCAGATGTTATTGGAAGATTATCAAGGACTTGTGCTAAGTGATCTACCATCCCCCGTCATCTCTGTCTTAGCATGTCTCCTCCTCCCACAGGTGATGGAAGACAGCATGGCTGCAGCAACAACCCTTAGCACCCCCAAGAGTGATGTTGATGCCCTCATCCAGCAGGTGGCTGAAGAGGCAGGGCTTGACATGGTGTCAGCGCTTCCCGGCATGGAGAGCGTGGGTGAACTCTCCACCGTTGGTGAAAAGACCAAAGCCAAGGAGATGGACGAACTCGACCAGAGGCTTGCCTCACTCAGGAACTAGTTCCCTTCTGCTCTGCCCTTTTCCTGCTTTGCCTCCACTTCCTCATCTTTGTTTTTGTCGTCCAGTTGTTTGAGCGATGCCATCATTCACCAGGCCTTCATTTCTTCTCAGTGTCGTGTTCAGCAGAGGGTGATAGTTAGGGTATTTTTTTTATTCTCTATTTTTCACTTTTCCAATTTCTAGAAAAAACACACACACACACACACCACACACACACACACACACACACACACACACACACACACACACACACACACACACACACACACACACACACACACACACACACACACACACACTCTTTTTTTTTCATTTTTTCATCATTATGGTTTCTTGCCTACAGTCAGGAGTGCCCTTTGGTTTTGCATTTGATATTTTAAGGCTCTGCCCCTGCCAGCCTCTCCTCCAGTTATGGCACTCTCTTTCCATCACCTGTTTGATGACTCGCAATCCATTTGGTGACTGTGGAGACATTATTCATTTGATGGCTAATGCAGTTTAACAACAGGTGATTGGTGAGAACTTGCATCATCATAATGGTGATTGGTGGAGGGGATAGAGATTACATAGCCTTGGAAATTCAGTGTTCATGTTTCTGAACAGCGAATGATTTCTAACTTGGGTTTAAAGGTACTTAGGTCACAATTTATTATTATTATTATTATTATTATTGTTATTGTTATTGTTATTGTTGTCTCTTATTATATGTAATTATAATTGTTTTTTGTCATATTTATTTTATTTTTATTTTTTATCATTGTCATCATTATTATTATTGGTATTGTTATTTTTATTAATCACCATCATTATCATTACTTAAGTTCTCCTCCCAATACTTTTGGAGAGGAGCTTTCTTGGAGTTTAGTAGTAGGAGTCCTGTACTTTTAAAACAATTTAAGTTTTGATGTAATGGAAAAAAAAAGAATTTATATGCAATTGATTTAGATGCTTGTGTGATCATGGTTCTTTGATTTATAAATCTGATTCTCACTTTATACAATATATAAAGATACTAATAACACAGTGTTAATGAAATTGTTTACTGGATGTGACTGCTAACTGATTGTCTGTATGAGAGGAAAACAAATTATGTGTATATATATATTCAATAGAAGAAGACATGCGTAAGTGAATAAATATATGAATGATGCTCTTTATATAGTGTTTGAATTTTATTTACTCAACATTCCTTTCATGTTCGATAGCCCCAATCCCTTGCCCATTGTCGTGGGGGGGGGGGCTTCTCTTCTCTACCCCTTCTGTCCACTTCCTAAGGTGTGAGAGCCGTGTTGAAAACATAATCAGCTTCAGGGAGCCATGGCCATGTATTCCCTTTTGGTTATCTACCCTTCATGGAGACCCTGATTTGTGAGCCATTATTCTTCCCATTATTCCAGGGTTACCACAGCCAATGATGAATTTATATTTTTACTCTGACTATACCCTCCTATCCCAACAGTCTCCACAAACAAGTAGGCAAAGGTTCTTTCTGCAGCCGTTCTGAGCATACATGCTTTGTCACAGTACCGTTTGAGTCCCAAGCTCACGTAACTGACCTCACTGGTAAACCTATTCCTGCCCAGCCTCACTCCTCTGTTAATAGTAACTTGAACTGTTTCTATCTTCCTGGCTGATTGCCCTGTCTATAACAAGGATTGGTCAGGCTGTAAAGACGACCCACTTGCCTGCCTCGTTGGCTATAATGTAGTATCAGTACAGTGCTACACTATTCCCCCCAGAGCTTGCCAAAAGTCCTACAGCAACAGTGCCAAGATTAACTTCTGTAGACATGACCTCCCCCATGAAATTTGAATTGGTAGAGTCCTGCCCTGTCTGGCCAGATCAAGCCCTCCCCTGTCTGTGTGAAAAATATTGGCATTTTGGCCACCTAGCCAAGTACTGTTGGTCCACAACCCGCTGCCCAGTGTGTGCCCACTTGGCCGTGATCATGTGGAGGGACTTAAGAGTTGGAGACCGGGGCTCAGTGTAAGGGATCACCTCCACCCCTGCCTTGGACCGCAGCCCTCACCTCAACTGATTTTGCATGGTCTTTTCTTTTCCCTTTCCTTTTCCTTCTCTTCTTTGCCCCTTCTGCTGTCTACTTCGTAAGGTGTGAGAGCTATGCTGAAAGGATGAAAGGCTGGATCTGTGTCAGTCATGAATGGCCTCCGGGAGCCAAGGCACGGTATTCCTTCGGTTGATCGCCTAGCCCTGACCCCTCATGGGGACCCTGAGGGGTCAACCGTTTCTTCTCCCCACTTATTAAGGCTTGCCTCTCATCAACTAGCCTATCTAAATTTGATTTGAACATTTGATCCAACCACTGATACTAATACCCCTTCCTCAATGTATGCGGTCAACCCTGGCTATTCTGAATCGTCCACCCAGGTCATTACTCAACCTTCAGGATATGCCCCTTCCTCTCCCTCAACATCCTCCACTCCATCTACTGCAGTCTTCTTCATTGTCTACCCCCACCCCACTTGTTACTACTCTGCATCCCTATTGTCTCCTCCCAACAGTACTACCTCTCTCCATCTCCATCTTCCTCCCGCCCTTGTCTACTGCTTCCACCTCTGCAAATATTCTGAGCACCCTTTTTGGCCCAGCCAAGTGGGATCTCTTCTTTATGATTCCTCCTACAGCCACGTACTCTAACAATACCCTCATCTTCCAACAGTGTCTCCAAAAACAAGTAGGCAAAGTTTCCTTTTGCAGTCATTCAGATCATTCACACCTTGTCACAGTTACATCTGAGTCCCAAGCTTGTGTACTATCTGCCCTGACTGACCTCACTGTTAACCTCACTCTTCCCTGAATACTTGCACCGGAACTGTTTCCGTCTCCCCGACTGATTGTCCTATCTGCGACAAGGACTGGTCAGACTGAAAACGGCTTGCTCGTATGCCTTCTCGACTGTGGTTCACATAAAGTATTTAGTAGGAGCTGCCCTGCCTGCAAGCCCGAATCTGAGGTAACGGTTGTCAGATCCAAACTAGGCCTCACTTTATGTGTCTGTGAGGCCAGACAAGAAGCATGCCAATGAGGTTTTTCTCTTTTTACCTATTCCAAAATTGTACTGCGCTCTTCTCCCTTCCCATCTTCTCAAGAAGTCTCAGCATCTCCCATTATCTCTTCCCTCTACCCTGGACCATCCTATCGCTACTCCCCCCCCCAGTCAAATTCTTTTTCCAGTCTATATCCAGATACTCCAGTCTCTACCACTACCCTGATTGTAACGAGCTCAGAACCCTAGTACAATGGCTAGCAGGGGTAGTCATTGTAGTATGACGGCTCGACTCTTTATTACTGAAAAGTACGACACAGTAAGGGCAACACACATGAGACGATGTCTTAGGGTAAGTGCTGATCGCGGGGTCGCGTGTTCAGTCGGCCAGCCCTGAAAGGCGAAGACTGACCTGACCTTATCGCGTCGACCGCTGAGCATGAACTGGCAGGTCAGACGAGGTCAGATAAAATTGCCATCCACATCCGCGCTGGCTTGATGGTTCAAAATTGGACTTAGTGCCACGTGGCACTAAGCCCAATTCCTCTCTAAGTCTTGAAGACATGCAAAACTTCCAAAACATGACACCCTCCAACCCCCCTACCCCTCTTCCTCCCGCTCATCCCAAAAACACCCCCATCCTCTCCTTCATGTGCATCACGATTCTCTCCTCCGTCCCCATTATCCTTACCACCCCCACCTAGATTCTCATATGACTCCCTTTTGTCACAGCAATGTACTTCTGCGGATCCCTCCCCTCCTGACATTCTTCCCGATACTTCACTGCCTTCCCCTGTTCCTTTATCACATTCTCTGGATCCTTCTACTTCTACAACTACCATTTCCACCCGTATACCCATTGAATGTTTCATAATAGTTCTTTTGCAGTTTTCCTCATACAGTCTCCCTTCGTCAAACACATAGCCGTCATTCGATCTGATCACCCAATACCCTAACCACCTTCCCCTTTTACAAATCCCCACCATATTCCATTTGCTGCCCTTCTGTACCCTTTTTACTACCATTCTATCCCAAAGTATTCTACAACCTTTGACATCTAACACTTCTTATCCTAATTGTTAACTTGTTTCCACGGATTTTGCCACAATACCTTATTATAGTGCTATATGACCTTTGCTGTCTAGCACATTTATTTCTTCTAACCATTAACCATAAAATCCTCCACACCCCTGCAGTCTGGTGGCGGATTCATAAACTGTTAGGCAAACATCCTTCTCTTCCTGGCCCTGTTCTCCATATCCACAATAGCTTCATCTCTGACCCTCTTGAAGTAGCTACTGAACTTTTAGCCAAGTCAGTAGCAGGTCTCACCTTTCTCCTCTCTTCTCTTCCATAAAATCAGACAGAGAGCACACTCCCATCTCCTCCTTCCCCCTTTTCTTCTGAAATCTCTTATGCATCACCGTCATGCCACTATACCCATGAAGGCCTAGACAGTATACATCACCATATGTTACGACACCTTCCGTCTACTTCCTTGTCCTTCCTCCTTTCAATATTCAGTACATATGGACGACCGGAAACATCCCTCCCCACTGACATGAAGCCCTTGTACTACCT
>NC_051427.1:26164728-26174728 GCF_015228065.2 Penaeus monodon | reverse complement strand
CTATGATGTAGCAGTACTGTGTTACGGTTACCTTAAACACACACACATACACACACACACACACACACACACACACATATGCATATTTATATACATATACATACCAGCCCTTCTCCCCTCAGATGACACACCAGCAACTATCTTTATGAATGGATATGCCGGGGGGAGGGGTGCTGTCCCTCCAGCCCAGCAAGCAAGGCGAGCTGTGGGTCCCGTTGGGAGGGCAAATGTCGGGGCGCCAGATGGGAACGAGAGTTACTCGTCTTGCCTGCGCCCCAGCTGGCACCAACCCACCATGAAGCTTGTGGGGCAAAGCCCTCGGGAACCCCACAGGCGGACGGGGGCCCCCACAGCCCGCCGATCTCATTTATTTGGGGCAACGTCGGCGGCAGAGGTGGCGTGCACCCGGAGTGATCACCTGAGGCTTTACCTCAGGCGAGCTTTCCGGGTAGGCGTTTGGAACATCCGGTCTTTGCGGCAGGATGAGCAAATGTGCTATCTGCTATCAAGGGAGTTGGAGCGACTGGGAGTTAAGGTGGCTGCCCTCTCGGAGGCGAGAAGACCTGGCAGCGGGACGATCAGTGTGGGTGGTTACACCTACTGCTGGTCGGGCCGCAGTGATGGTCATCACCTCCAGGGAGTAGCCATAGCCATCTCCAGCCGACTTCAGCCCTCGATAGTTGAGGTGACACTGGTTATGGCATTGAGACTGAAGTATGCCTTTGGCTTCATATCTCTTATTGCTGTATACACTACTACTGATGTTTGCAAATTCGATATGAAAGAGGCGTTCTATGCCAAACTCTTATCTGTGCCGAGTTCTGTGGCACCGACCATAGGCTAGTTGTGGCTACCCTATGGGTCCACTTCAAAACTCCCCGTCCCTCCAGTGGCCACTCTAGGATGTTTCACTTGGACAGACTGAGGGAGGAGTGTGCCCGTGGGTTCACCATGGCAGTCTCTGACCAATTCACAGAACTTGACAACCTGATGTACCCAGTTGCTCTGTGGGAGTTCTTCAAGCGTGAAACACTTGAAGCAGCCCAGGAGTCCATTCGCGTTCGCCCGAGGGCAAGGCAGAATTCCATCTCCCTGGAGACATTGGAGGCCACTGAAGCATGTCGCATGGCTCGCTAAATGGCAATCAGGTCTCGCGTCGCTCCATGTGTGTAAGGCTCGGACACTGCTGAGAAGGGACAAGGAACAGTTCATCAGGAATCTTGCTGAGGAGGTTGAAGGCCATTTCTTGGTGAACGACCTTCATCCTGCCTACCAAACCCTGAGAGAGCTGAATTCTAAGCCCTCCTCGCAGATGACTGCAGTCCGATCAGTGGAGCATCTCAGATCATGTTGGGGTTCGTGAACGCTGGACTGAGTACTTTGAGCAGTTGTAACAGGTAGACCCTGCAACAATTAGCTTGGATGCAAGTGATATCACAATACCTGTGCTGGACCCACCCATCAGCGAGGAACCTCCTACCCTAATGGAGGTTAGGATGGCGATTTCCAAGCTGAAGAGTGGGAAAGCAGCAGGCATATCTGATATCCCTGCTGAACTTCTAAAAGGCTAGGGCTGAATCTATGGCTCAGGGATTACATACAGTCTTGACTGCCATCTGGCAGTCTGGTACCATTCCCCTTGACCTGTTGAGGAGCATGGTTATCCCTCTCTGGAAGGGAAAAGGGGATCGTTGGGATTGTAGCAACTACTGTGGCATTACACTACTCAGAATACCAGGCAAAGTTTTCACCCACATTCTTCTGAAACGGATCTGGACCACCTACTAAGGCATCAGAGACCAGAGCAGTCTGGATTCACCCCTGGCAAGGCTACAATAGACCAAATACTAGCGCTTCAAGTAATTGTGTCACACCGTCGTGAGTTTGGTTGTGGGTAGCTTGCAGCCTACATCAACCACAAGAAAGCATTTGACTCGGTGCATCGTGAATCACTATGGGAGATCCTGAGACTCAGGGGAATTCTGATGCAGATTATTGGCCTAATAGCAAGCCTATAATGGAAGTGCTGTAAAGTGTGGTGGGGGTCTGTCAAATTTCTTTCCTGTTAATTTAGCAATGAGACAAAGCCCTTAGGCCTAAAAGTCTCCTGGACCAAGACCAAGATTCAGGACTTTGAAGACCTGTTAGGGGAACTCGTTCAGTCGATCCATGCTTGCAGCGAGGAAGTTGAAAGTCACAGACAGCTTTAAATACCTTGGTAGTGTAGTCCATATCTCTGGGCTGTTAGACCAAGAAGTCACTAGAAAGATTGGTCTGGCAACAGGAGCCATGAACTCGATCAACAAGAGCATTTGGACATGTCGGTACCTATGCAAAAGGACCAAGCTATGTGTCTTCAAGGGTTTGATACTGCCAATTTTGCTCTATGGAAGCAAAATCTGGATGCTATCTAGTGCCTTGGAGTCTCATCTTGATGCCTTTTGTAACAAATCTCTTCATAAGATCATGAGATACAGTTGGCAGGACCATGTGTCCAACCGACTGTTACACCGTGAGACTGGCATAGGACCTGTTACTTGCATAATCCAGGATTGCCAACTCTTTGCGAGACAACCCTGGGTGGAGGAGACCTGTGGGACGACCCAGGTGGTCATGGCTTGGACAGCTCGACGAGACCTGTCGCGAGGAAGTAGAGATGAGCCGAGGGCCTGCCTGGAGACTTGCCATGAGGGACCCTCGTGGTTGGAAGCGATGGGTGGATGCAGCCATGCGCCCCCGTCGGCGTTAGCCCCTTGATGATGATGATGATGATGATGATGTATGCTATATGACCTCTGATGTCTAGCACATTTACTTGTTTAAAACATTAATAATTTAATATAGGAGTTTCACATTTCTATTTTATCTTTCTTCATAATCTGTTACTAGCTTTTTTTCTTGATTTTTATATCCATATCAACTTTTTACATCAAAAGGATTAGAAATAAACTACATTTTTTTCATTTTTTTCTCTAATCTCAATCATTTATTGGTAATTTGTACAGTACATGTAATAAATATCTGGAATCTCATTAACAAAGAATATGGTCTATTTAGTATGCATTTTAAACTCCCACTTTCATCATTTGATTTGGTATCTGCCATGATTTAGCCGTCAACAACTGTTGCCTTACTTAGAAAGAGATACAAATACAAGTCCCAGGAATAAAATTCATGTACATGTACTTACACACATTCCTCTTTCTCTATAATATTTGCAGCAAATTGTATATATGGAAAGCAACTGAAAGAACTAATGCAATTACCTGGAGAAAAATAGTCATATCCAATCTGGAAAAGAAAACAGAACAAAATTAAAATATAGAGAGGTCAGACTCAACACACGTTCACTCCTACTCATCCAAACGTAGTTCCTGTATTATACTATAACTATATTGTTCTATTATAACATAGGGTATAATACTAACCCCTCTTCTACCCTGGGAGTAAATCTTGTGCAAAAATATCTAGAAATAACTTTGAAGAATATAGAAAAACAAAAAAGGTTTTACAAATCAAATCATTCTACATAAGCACAGGGAAATCACTGGTTTTTTTTTGTTTTTTTTACATCATCCTGTGTATATATATATATACTGACGTGATAGAGAAGAGGATGCTTGGTGTCTGCTTTTTAAACTTTTCACATTTTTCTCAAAATAAGCCTTTCCCTAATTCTACTCATCTTGTTATTTCATTTCTCATACACTTCTTTGCTTGTTCATTTTCTTCTTCATTATCTTGAAAGGTAATATATCAATATTTTTCATCTATTTGAGGTATAAAAACAAAGGCATTCCATCAAAATGGGAGGTAATTGTACTTCAATTTAAAACGTGTGTGTGTGTGTGTGTGTGTGTGTGTGTGTGTGTGTGTGTGTGTGTGTGTGTGTGTGTGTGTGTGTGTGTGTGTGTGTGTGTGTGTGTGTGTGTGTGTGTGTGTGTGTGTGTGTGTGTGTGTGTGTGTGTGTGTGTGTGTGTGAGAGATACATACATATATATACACATATATAAAAGGAGATGTCCACCAAAGATTGGAGGAGATAGAGCATGCCTTTCCTCTTTTACATCACAAAATATATACCCCATGTAGTGCATCCATCATATGGACTGTACACAAATTTCCTTCGGTATAATAGCAAACAAAAAGTGAGAGGGAGAGGGAGGGGAGACAAAAGAATAAAAGAAAAGTAAAAATGAAAAAAAAAAAATAATAATAAAGAAAGAAAAAAAGGCATCTCCTCCTCCTGGGTGTATATATACCCCCCTCTCTCCCTTACTCCTATCCAGAGCTGCTCTTTTCTCTCATTTGCTTGCTTGGGTATCTGTCATGCTTCTCCCCCTTCGCCTTCGCCTTCGCCTTCGCCTTCGCCTCCCTCACTCCCTGGGCACCACCAGGTACGGCTGATGAGGGACCAACTTTGCCCTGTCGCTGCACTGCCATATCCAAGTTGGCTTGACAAACTGCAGACTTGAGTTCTCCTCCAGGGCCTGAAATGATGAAGGTTGGAATGAGTCAGCATAAATGAAATGAATGCTAATCAGTCTGTATGAGTAGGAAAAACAATGAATGAAATGAGTCAAAATACGCCTTTTGAGTCGAAACGATTGGTAACGAAGAACCAAAATCAATATAATAAGATAAAATAGAATGAGCGGAATGTGACAATTCGTGATACACTTAATGAGTAAAATGGAATGAATCCAAATTGAAAAAGAAATAAAAATAAAAGGCTCGTAAAAAAGAAAAGAAAGAAAAAGAAAGAATTCTGAGGAGGCTGTTGTGGTCCCACTTACAGCATCAAAGTTCTCATCCCACTCGTCCTCGGTGACTACGTACTGCACTTCTCCAGTCATGTACTCCTCCAGCGTCCTGTCAAAAACAAGTGAGTATTTAATATGAAGAAAGAAAGAAAGTGAAAAAAGTTAACAGAAAATGTGTAAAAGAAGATTGATGATGTGATGCAGGAGGATAGAGAAGGAGGGAGGGAGGGAGGGAGGGAGGGAGGGAGGGAGGGAGGGAGGGAGGGAGATATATATATATATATATATATATATATATATATATATATAGAGAGAGAGAGAGAGAGAGAGAGAGAGAGAGAGAGAGAGAGAGAGAGAGAGAGAGAGAGAGAGAGAGAAAGTGTGTTTATATTTATTTATAGAGATGTATATATCTAGATAGACAGATACATACATACATACATACATGCATCCATATGTGTATATATACACATACATATATCTGTATGTAAATATATATATATATATATATATATATATATATACATATATATATATATATATATATATATATATATATATATACTTATAGAGAGATGCACATACACATACACACACACACACACACACACACACACACATATAGATATATATTTATATATACATATATATATATATCATATATATAATTATATATATTATATACACATAATTATATAAATATATAATCATAGACATTATTAGAGATACAAAATTATTATATACATATAATTATATATATAATTATGTATATATTATATATTCACACACACACACACACACACACACACCACACACACACACACACACACACACACACACACACAAACACACAAACACACAAACACACAAACACATATATATATATATATATATAAATTTTATTACAAAATAATGACTTCAGACATATAGCCCCAGTGGAATAGTTTGGCTACGCGGTGACTCACCCATTAGTTTGGCTACGCAGTGACTCACCCATTGAAAGCGATGATATATCTGCGAACCATCTTCTTGGTGTGTTCATCCATCCTGCCGTAGATGAAGAACGTCTTGCCAGAGAAGTGGTCGTCCAGGCAGGGGAGGGGCAGGGCTGAGGTATCGGGAGGTTGCTATGGGAGAAGGGAAAAAGGATGAAGACTAATAATGACCAGAATTATGACAAAAATGATAATAAGTGGCTGATTTGCTTAAGATTGTGAGTGGCCCGACCCAATAAATATCTATTAATTTATGGAAGGTGTATACAAATTTTAAAATGCATCTGTGTATCTATATGACAGGTATGTATTTGTCTATCAAGCTAGCTGACAGATATCCATATCTAGTGTGATACATACACACTTAATGATGTGCATATACATGTCCATCAAATCAATAACGGTATGCTCATGTTTGAGCAGCCGTGGACCTCTCCACCATCCTTCGCCACTAAACTCGATCTTACGCTTTTCTTTCCACTTATACCATCGACAGCCCGCAAATATCTTTGATATTGTCGCTCAGTCTTGTCTTCGGTTTGCCTCTTCCTCTGTTTCCTACATGTCCATACGTATGACTATTCATTGGGTCAGAACTCAAAATGGCTAAATATCTATACTACCACAATTTACACTGTTTAAAAGAGTAATTATGATAATGATAAGTAAGTCATATTAGTCTTGAAGCCATGCCAGTTTGCTATCATTTACTGCAAGTAATAATAGAGTTGATTTCCCCCCCCCCCCATGTAATTCTTTACCAATCTTCAAAGAAAATAAGGAAACACTTATGAAAGGATAAGGAAATGGTTATCAGAGGATAAAGAAACACTTATCAAAGGATAAGGAAAGGAAATGATTATCAAAGAATAAGGAAATGGTGATCACAGGACAAGGAAATGTTTTTCAAAGGCTAAGGAAATGCTTAACAAAGGATATAGGAAACACCAAAAGCTGAGGAAACGGTTATCAGAGGAAAAGGAAACACTTATCAAAAGATAAGGAAATGGTATCAAAGGATAAGGAAACATCAGCAGATAAGGAAACACTTATCAAGGATAAGGAAACACTTATCAAAGGATAAGGATGCAATTATCAAAAGACATCACTCAGACTAACAGGTGTGAAAAAGTAGCGTAGCTAAATAACATCACTGTGTTTAGCAAATGAAGGTCCCCCAAAAGTTGCCATAAATGGCTAGACAAATAATCATATAATTTTCTTGTTGCCAGCAGTAAAAAAAAATAAATGAATAAATAAAAAATAATAATAAATAAATAAAAAAAATAATAAATCCACTCTTTTAACCCTTTGCCGACAGGTGGCATGTACGTACATGCCATGACATGCCTGGACTATCTGCCGGGTGGCATGTACATACATGCCATGGTGCACTTGTCCCGTATTCCGGAGGCATGTATGGCCATGCCATGAGTTTTTTTGTTACAATTACAGCAATATATTATTTTTTGGCCACTGAAAATGTGATTAAGTAGTATTTAACACTTTTTCTCATTTTTCCTATACTATGCATTTCATAAAGGCTTCTCGGGCTTCCGAGGTTAGCGTCTAAAAAATTACGTGGTAATCGACTACATTGGCCAGAGATATTATATAGTATTCAAGAAGTGATGATGTAAATCTACGTGAAAATACCGATACGTATTTTGGTAAATAAATAAATAAATAAATAAAAAATCATGAATTTATAAAAACACTGAAAATTATATCTATATGGAAGTGATAATATAAACCTGTTGAAACTAAAGTTTAGCTTACAAAATAACTTGAAAAAAATGCAAAAGAGAATACAACAAAACCTATGGTTTCAACTCCATGATGCCACACACTGCTTATTTTATTCAGACTATAGAGCGAATAATGATCAACTATGGAGTCTATATAACAACAAAAATATCCTACAGTCTTGATTTATCAGAAAATATGGCAAATAGAGACCTTAGAAAATAATAATACTGAAAATACAACATAGGCTCTTAGTATTACGAAGAAAAGGCAAGGGATGCTGGTATTGGGCATGAGCAGTCACGCATGCTAGGGTAACGATATGAGCCCCCCAGCAGCAGGGCCCAGGCCACTATGAATACCACCCGGGAGAGAGGGCTTGCGCATCGGGAACTCACCAGTCGGCAAAGGTTAATTTATGATAATGAGGCGTTCTATAACATAAACATTCATTGGAATACTCTAGAGAAAAATTCAATTTCCTGATCCTAGACTAAATGGAGGTGGTGCTACCTATCTTATAAAAGACCTTTTGGCCGTCCCTCCCTTCAGATACCTCGAACTTGAAAACATACCTCTTTGTTTGTTGGCCAACATCAGTTTGATTCACAATTTCCCATGTTTTTAAGCCTCCTTTAACCCCTACGATCCAGATGACTTGATCATCACAGGAAAAAATTTGGTTTCGGGGACGGGTGACACGAACATGCAGTCAAGGGAAAACTTGGATGTTAGCTAAGATGATGGGAACTTGCCGTCATGAGAATCTCGGCTGGAGGAGGGGGTATTGGGAATGACTTGCTACTAGTGCACAAAGCTCTTGGAAGGTGATGAGACTCAGTGGGCATTTAGCAAGGGCTTTTGCATTATTTCTATCCATTAATGAGTATGGAATGTACCATCCATGAGCTACGACTGGAAGAGCACCAGCTCCTGGGAAAACAATATTTCCATGCTTAGGATCCTATCACTGCCTGCCATGACCAGTGGTGCAGGTTGAATTACAGAAAATTAGATATTATGAAGAAAAAAATTTAAATGACACAAAATAACAAAATGTTACTTATTGTTACTATTATTACACTGGGTTATTGGATTACCTAGAGAGACGATATAGAGTCTGTCTGTGCAAGGAAAACAGTCAATTAACATCTGGGTAAAGCAAACAAAATAAATATAAACACTGGAAAATGGTAAAAAGCTAAAGAAGCTTATGCAGAAAACGTGAAAACAATATTGCAAGGGAACACATGGAGCCTTGCAACCGCATGTATTCATGTGCAGCAGACCTACAAGCCACACACCCATCAAGGTGGCTATTCCAGTATGCCTAATGCCCATATTTTGGGCTACATGCAGGTAGTGAAGCATCTAAATCTAGAGGGTTAAGAAATTCAATAACACTCACTATATCATCCTTACTAGTCTTCTTTGGATCCATCACAATTAACAGTATAACACACCTCCAAAGGCATCACAGTAAATGAATCGTATGTAAAAAGCTACCCTACACTTTAATTATCCCAATCTAATCAGTAACTGATCTATTGTCTAGTGGTGATATGCATGGACAGAAAGAGGGAGGAGAGTTACCATGCAATCAGTTTTATGAATAAAATTAGCATTCCAAATAAAGCCATTCACATGTTCACATCCTTCGGTGGACATTTGACTGGTATGCAAAGCTTATCCATTTACAGAAAAGTGAATGATAAAAAATGGTAACAATGGAAGTATTAAATAGAATAACAATCAAATAGAGCATCAAAAAAGATCCAGCCTCATCAAGACAGTACAAAACAGCATGAGATAAAAATCAACAAAGACCCCTTACCAGATACTTCTTTTTGTCCTCATCTACATCTGTGTCAGCATCATAGTCCTCCTCCTCCTCGTCTTCCTCCTGCTTTCTCTTGCCCCCTTTTGCAAAGCCATTTGCTTCCACTTCCTTCCTTTCCACTGTCTTTCCTCCCTTTTCCCCCTGCTTCCCTCCTTTCCGCTTTTCCCAGCCTTCTGCTACGGACAAGGATGACGTCTCCTGCTCCTTACCAGCTCCTTCCTTCCGTCCATTGACCGTCTTCTTGGGTTCATCCCCCGAGGTCTCCATTTTGGCCCTTTTTGCTCCACCTTCCCCTCGCAGCTTCCCATTGGCTGTTTTCACCTGCTGCTCTTCCTCTCTTCTGCATTCCACCTCTTCTTCTCTTTCTGTTTCTCTTTCTTTTCTTGAAACTGGCTCCCGCTTCTCTCCATTCTTGTTTCTCTCTGCCGAGTCCATTCGTTGAAGTTTCACTGATTCTTTCTCTCTTTCACTTGTCTTCTTCTTTGCCAGTACTCTGTAATATTGGAGTTTATAATGCCTATTAAAACTATATTTCATGTTACAGTTGCTGACATTCCCAAGTATTAGTCACAAAATTCATTTGGCATGACATCATTAGAACCATACCATTAGTAATACCACAAATACCATATTAAAAATATCAATATTATTATATT
>NC_051427.1:26154728-26159728 GCF_015228065.2 Penaeus monodon | reverse complement strand
TAATATAGTGATAGTAATAATCATTTTCATCATTATCATTATAATTATAAAAATTATACTTATGATAACAATAATAACAATAATAATACAAATAACAACACAAAAAGCAACAACATCAACAATAATAATTAATTAATTGCAACAATAAAGTTAAAAGTAAAAATAAAAATAATAGTGATATCAAAAAGACCCTAAGGAATTATAAAAGCATATGAAACAACAGTAGCTACTGCCTGGTCAACACAAAATTACAAGGACGTTCAATACATTCCAAGCAAAGGCAAAATAACAGGGTCCCTTACCTCGCCAGCCGATGAAACTGTGACAAAGGAGAGCCCATACTGCAGGTTCTTGTTGAAGGGCTGTGTGCACACCACCTTGATGCGGTCCCATTTCTCACTGGCCACATCTTTGTTCAGTTTGTCAAGCCCAAACATGCGCACTCTGTGGAGATCTGATGCATTTCTTGACTCTATGGGGGTCATGAATGAGGAGGCCACAAGGAGGACCTGCAGGAGCGGTTGTATTAGGATTATAAGCAATATTGTTCATATTAATAAAGACAATAATAACAGCACTAATAAAAATTTTGCCTCTGGAAAGGCCAATAGTTATAAAGACAATAATCCTCATAACTATTGTTGCATTTAAGAATACGAGCATTAGAAAAAGGAAATAATGTTATTAGCAAGTCTTTCCTGCCAAGAAGTGCACCTTAAAGTTGGCATCCTCCCGTGCTGCCAGAACCTCCACAAATGCTGAGCCAGCATTGCCGATGTCAATGGAGCGAATGGATGTAAGCCGCTCCAACTTCAAGGTAACTGATGCTTGTTTCTCTGATAATCCTGCTGCACACTTCCATTTCCGATGTGTTTCCTGCCTCAGGAGGTTATCTGCGGGGTGATTCTGCGGATAACCACATGTTTCAATGAAGTCATTATTTTGTAGAGGAAAAAAAAATATTTCTAATTTTATATCTGGGAGATTTTTTTTTTTAACTACAGAAATACAGCAGGTGGTAAGTATATTTCAGCTTTATAGAACTATGAAAATAAAGTAAACAGTACATAATATTGATAAATCAACAATATCAAAGAAACTTTGCCTCTATGCATTACAAAGCTCTGTGGATCTCCCAAAGAGGTCTATCATCAAATAAGGATCTATGGTAGTCCATGCTCTAACTTACCAAAATTACATGGAAGAGGTTTGCTGCCTTTTACATGAATGTCAACATTGTAGAGACCAAAGTGATAATACAATACTGCTATTATCAGTTATGTTATTCATGATAATAAATATTTTCTCAATTTGTAAAGTGCAATACATATGTCACACATGAAAATTTGTCTTAGACTATATTGTTCTAATGATTCTATGTATTGTTTACCTTGTACTATATGGCAAACAATTACAACATAAACAATACTACAGGATCATCTGGACCTCAAATTTTACCTAGATGCCAAGTGAAACGACCAGACTAATGATCTTGAACATAATATAAACCATAAAGACAATACTGAAATGCATGAATAGGGGGGTGGATAGTCAACGTTCAGTAGTTTTTCATCACTACCTTCATGGCAAACAGTTCTAATTCTACTTCTAGGTCACTTTTCAGGTATAACACACCTGCCTTATACAGTTAAAAGACTATTCAATATCACATATGTCAATTTCTGCTTGCTGGAATTATGGGAAGCACTTGACACAACCCCTATAGGATAAACTATGCATTATATCAGAACTTTTACATTGCAATCTGCAACAAAATATCACTGATTAAAAATATCTTAGAATTAATCAATCTATTAATTTTATGCACCATCTAACTTGCTTATAATGAAATGTACAAAAGAGAACTAATCAGGGTTAATAGATCATTAGCTATCAACTTCTTCAAGCCATCAAAATAATAAATAATCATCTGACTTAAACTGACCCTGGCTTATATACTTCTTACTGAAAATCTGTCCTCATTACAACCATAAGGGTCCCAACACACAAGATAAATGCTTCAAAATAAACATACAAATAATGGTCAATGTGGTCAAAGGGGTAATAGTTCACAGATGAAAGTTTGGGTTAGAGCACCTTCGTGAGGTATTTATGCTCTCTCTTACATGTCGCATAACTTTGTTATTATCAACTTAGAAAAGTGATACCGTAGATGAAAAGTGTTCTTATTTTTGGTTGTTCTGTTCATTACATGCAAAACTTTCCTTGTAATACATGGCGGGGGGATACTGAAACTATACTGGATAAATATTACTATAAAAGAACATTGTCCTGATTTGGATCATTCTTTTTTGTTTAAGTTTATTACACAACTCTATTACTACTTTCCACTGCATAATATCCAACATAACTGAAATGCTTTGAAAACGAATGTCCAAATATTAGCTTCCATAAATAATACAGTAACTAAAGAACCAGACTTGAAACACAATGCACACATATACATACATACATAGTTATACATAGCTGACTCCAGACTGAGGCTTCAATATACTTCCAGCTCTTGATTTTTACTTATTGATGAGCTCATGAGGTTGCAAGGATAGCAGGGTAATTATAGCCTCATGCTTGAAAGTGTTGATGGAGTTTGCCTTCACAATTTCCAGCAGCAGAGCATTCCACACAGAAGATAAAAGAACTTTGACGAACTTCAAGTCTAGAATGTTTCAGGAAAAGCTTGTAGTAATGTCCCCTTGTTATTGCATTTTCAGTTCTTTCAAACACATTGGCTTAATTCCTCTTGACAGTAACCTCTGATGATTTTAAACATTTCTATCATATCTTCTCTTGTCCTTCAATAAGCAAGAGTTGGCAATTGTAACTCTCTCAACCACTGCTCGTATAGCACATCTTGCCACCCGAGTACCATCTCTGTAGCCTGTGTTGAACATTTTCCAAAACAGTTTCGTTCATACTTGGTTACAATACTTGAGGATTGGTCATACTACAGTTATAAATAACAATCTAAATGATCTTATGTTTAGCACAGAGATATAGAGGGAAATGGACACTGCCATCTTATAGAGAATAAAAAATAGAGTCATAGGCAACACAGATACACCTGCAGCAGACTCATATTAACCGCAAAATAACAAAAATATCCGCCGCATATCACCATTCAGAGGCTAAGTCCACAACAGCCTCACACAGCCAGAGGTCTTAATGTCGTGTTTCCTGTAAGTTAGAATGAAGTGCTAATAAAGGGAGGGTTACAGGGGGGGTGTCCAGTGTCTAAGGAGTAGTTAGAAGGTAGGAAAGGTTTGGTTTGGATTTTGGGTTTGCACCATACCCTGGTTTTGAGACTTTGTCTCTGGCGGGTGTGTCACTCTAACATACACCTATGAATTTACCTTTAATTTTCCAGAAACGTGAATTGAGAAATTTAGGTTCTTGTCTATGATTACGCCCAAGTGCTTTTCCTTGCTACTGTGTTGAAGCTCTTGTCCTCTGAGATGTAACTACGGTCCCATACTTCGCTGTCTCCAAACCCGCATACAGAGACATTTATCAGGGTGGAATTTAGCAACCAATCTGCCATTCCACATGTTCATTCTTGCCAAGATCCACCTGTAGGCTTCTGTAATATATTATCCATTTGTCCTATCTACATGCTTTCGCAGCACATTACATGCTTCTACAATCCGTTTTCTCCAACTAAGAAAAACTTACGGGATCCTCGCTGGTGAAGGATAGAACCTCGGAAAACTTGATAGTAGGCATTTCGCCACCGCACTTGAAGGCAAGGTTTGTTTTGGTTGCGCCGAGGGGGTTACGGGCTGCAAGTTTTTTCTGCGCTCTAAAGGGGAAACAAGAGGGGGGAAATTTATATATATATATATATATATATATATATATATATATATATATATATATATATATATATATATATATATGGTAAATTTCCATCATTTCGTGCTCTCAGACACTTCCGTGTCTAACAACTTCGTTATTTTTGAGTTGCGACGGAATTGCATAGAAGATAAGTTTATTATATTTATTTGCTCTATCGTTTGCATATATTAGTTTCTATATAAAAGAAGGCTGGATGAAAATGGACCCATACCATATATATATATATATATATATATATATATATATATATATATATATATATATATATATATATATATATATATATATATATTGTTACGCCGACCGCCTCGTCTCTCTGCCACCAACACAAGGCAGGCAAGGCAGACGGCGTGCTATCCACAGGGTCGTGAACACTGAACAGCTCCAAGAGGCACCGAGCACCACAGCGTCCAGAACACCACGAGGGGAAACGCCAAGTGGCGAGGCAGGGCACGAAATAAATGACAGTCTTTCCTTTATTTACACAAGTTATTTACCCGTACACTTTTCTATAGGCACAATACAGGGGGAAACCAGCATGTCACACTGCAGATACAGCTTATAACAGGGCAACACAAAGCATATTAAAGGGCACACACGAGGTCTTCACAGGAGCAGCACTCAACCGCGTTTAACTTGGCTTGTTCCTCCGCTCGCAGCCAGTTGCGTTATGTTTGCCCAGGATCCTTTTCATGTTAACACACGTTTCGCACAGAGACAAAGACCCACTGGCGTAGCAATATATATATATATATATATATATATATATATATATATATATATATATATATATATATATATATATATATATATTCTATTTGTTTCCTCTTGTTATATATATATATATATATATATATATATATATATATATAATATATATATATATATGTATATATATACAATATTTTCACAACGGAAGATATATTCATACTCATTCATACCTTTTTTACACTTGATGGTTGCAATATCTATCTATATCATCTATTATCTATTATATATATATACATATATATATATATGTATACACACACCCACACACCACACACACACCACACGTGTGTGTGTGTGTGTGTGTGTGTGTTGTGTGTATATAGATTTTCTATGTTATATATACATACACATATATA
>NC_051427.1:26124456-26132128 GCF_015228065.2 Penaeus monodon | reverse complement strand
CCTGGACCAAGCCCAAGATTCAGGACTTTGAAGACCTGTTGGAAAAAATCGTTCAGTCGTCCTGCTTGCAGCGGGAAGTTGAAAGTCCGACAGCTTTAAATCCTTTGGTATGTAGTCCTATCTCTGGCTGTCGCCCAAAAAATCACTAGAAAGTTGGTCTGGCACAGGGCCTGAACTCGTCAACAGAGCATTTGCATGCGTAACTATGCAAAGGCCCAACTAGGTCTTCGGGGTTTTGATATTTCCCAATTTTGCTCTATGGAAGCGAAACCTGGATGCTATCTAGTGCCGGGAGTCTCTCTTGATGTTTTTTTGTAACAAGTCTCTTTCATCAGATCATGAGGTACATTTTGGCAAGCCTGTGTCCAACCGACTGTTAAAAACCGGAGACTGGAAAGGGCCGTTCCTCAAATCCGGGATTGCAACTTTTTACGAAAACCCTTGGAGGGCCCCTGTGGGAACCCCAGGTGGTCATGGTTTGGGCACTCGACGGCCCCGTCGGAGGAAGTGAGATGAGCCAGGGCCTGCCGGGAGACTTGCAGGGGGCCCTCGGGGTTTGGGAAGCGATGGGTGGATGCAGCCTGCGCCCCCGCGGCGTTAGCCCCTTGATGATATGATTATGATGATGGTATCTTTCCCTCTGATGTCGCACATTTACTTGTTTAAACATTAATTTTTAAATATAGATTTTCACTTTCTTTTTTATCTTTCTTCAAAATCTGTTACTACTTTTTTTCTGATTTTTATCCATATCAATTTTTTACATCAAAGGATTAAAATAAACTACATTTTTTTTCTTTTTTTTTCTTAATCTCAACATTTTTTGGTAATTGTACGTACATGTAATAAAAATTTGGGAAACTCATTAACAAAATTGGGCTTTTAGTATGCTTTTTAAAATCCCCCTTTCTCATTTGATTTGGTATCTGCCATGTTTTGCCCTCAACCTGTTTTCCTTACTTAAAAAGAGAAAAAATACAAAATCCCGGGAAAAAAATTCATGTACTGTCTTACACATCCCCTTTCTCTATAATTTTCAGCAAATTTATTATGGGAAAACAAAGAAAGAACTAATGCAATTACCTGGAAAAATGTCATATCCACTGGAAAAAAAACAGAAAAAAATTAAAAAATGAGGGTCAGACTCAACCCGTTCACTCCTACTATCCCAAAATGTTCCTGTATTTTACTATAACTATATTTTCTATTATAACATAGGGTTTACTAACCCCCTTCTACCCTGGGGGGTAAATCTTGTGCAAAAATATCAGAAAACTTTGAAATATAGAAAAACAAAACGGTTTTACAAATCAAATCATTCTACTAGCACGGGGGGAATCACTGGGTTTTTTTTTTTTTTTTTTTACATCATCCGTGTTAATATATATCTGACTGATAGAGAAAGGAGCTTGGGGTCTGCTTTTTAAACTTTTCACATTTTTCTAAAAATAACCCTTTCCCCAAATTTCTACTCACTTGTTTTTCATTTCTCATACCTTCTTTGCTTGTTCTTTTTCTTCTTCTTACTTGAAAGGAAAATATTAAATATTTTTTCATCTATTTGGGGGTATAAAAACAAAGGCATTCCATCAAAATGGGAGGTAATTGTACTTCAATTTAAAAGGGTGTGTGTGTGTGTGGTGTGTGTGTGTGTGTGTGTGTGTGTGTGTGTGTGTGGTGTTGTGTGTGTGTGTGTTGGTGTTGGGTGGTGGTGAGTGAGAGATACTCTTTAATATACCATATAAAAAAGGGAGATTCCACCAAAGATTGGAGGAGATGAGCTGCCTTTCCTCTTTACATCACAAAAAATATACCCCCTGTATGCATCCATCAATGGACTGTAACCAAAATTTCCTTCGGTATAAAACAAACCAAAAAGGAAGGAGAGGGGGGGGAAAACAAAAAAATAAAAAAAAGTAAAATAAAAAAAAAAATAAAAATAAAGAAAGAAAAAAAGGGGTCTCCCCCTCCTGGGTGTATATATACCCCCCTCTCTCCCCCTTTCTCCCATCCAGGCTGCTTTTTTTTTCTCATTTGCTTGCTTGGGGGATCTTCTCTTTTTCCCCCCTTTTCTTCGCCTTCGCCTTCGCCTTTGCCCCCCCTCACTTCCCTGGGGGACCACCAGGTACGGCTGATAGGGACCAACTTTCCTGTCGCTGCCTGGCCCTTCCAAATTGGGGTTGACAAAAGCAGACTTGAGTTCTCCCCCAGGGCCCCGAAATGATGAAGGTTTGGAATGGAGTCAGCATAAATGAAATGAATGCTAATCAGTCCTGTATGAGTAGGAAAAAATGAATGAAATGAGCCCAAAATACGCCTTTTGAGTCGAAACGATTGGTAACGAAGACCAAAATCATATTAAGATAAATAGAATGAGCGGAATGTGAAAATTCTTTGATACATTTAAATGAGTAAAATGGAATGAATCCAAATTGAAAAGAAAAAAAAATAAAGGCTCGTAAAAAAGAAAAGAAAGAAAAAAAAGAATTCTGAGAGGCTGTTGGGGTCCCACTTACAGCTCAAAGTTCTCATCCCACTCGTCCTGGGTGACTACTACTGCACTTCTCCAGTCATGTACTCCTCCAGCGTCCTGTCAAAACAAATGAGTATTTAATATGAAAAGAAAGAAAAAAAGTGAAAAAAGTTAACGAAAATGTGTAAAAGAAGTTGATGATGTGAGGCAGGAGGAGAGGAGGGGAGGGAGGGAGGGAGGGAAGGAGGGGAGGGAGGAGGGAGGGGAGTAGGGGGGAGGGGGGGAGGGAGGGAGGGAGGGAGGGAGGGAGGGAGGAGGGAGGGAGGAGGGAGGGAGCGAGCGGCAGCGACGGATATATATATATATATATTTATATATATTATATTATATCCTATATATTTTATATAGAGAAGAGAGAGAGAGAGAGAAGAGAGCGAGAGAGAGGAAGTGTGTTTTATATTTATTTATAGAGATGTTATATCTAGATAGACGATTTCCATACATACATACATCATACATGCATCCATTGTGTATATATACACTACATAATATCTGTATGTAAATATATATATATATTTTTATATATATTTTATATATTAATATATAATATTTTATATATATATATATATATTTTATATATATATATATATATAATATAACTTATTTGAGAGAAAGCCTACCATACAACACAACACCACAAGCACCACACACACCACACAACACACCCACACCACACCCACACACACACACACCCCACCCCATACACATATATATATATATATACATATATATATATATCATATATATAATTTATATAAATTTTACCCCATAATTATATAAATATATAATCATAGACTTATTGAGATACAAAATTATTTATACATATAATTATTATATAATTATGTATATATATATATTCACACAAAAACACACACACACACACACACAACACACACACACACACACACACACACACCACACCACACACAACAACCTCACACACACCTCACACACACACACACCTCACACCACACACACACACACACAAACACACAAACACACAAACACACAAACGCACACACACATATATATATATATAAATTTTATTACAAAATAATGACTTCAGACATATAGCCCCAGTGGAATAGTTTGGCTACGCGGTGACTCACCATTATTTGGCTACGCAGTGACTCACCCATTGAAAGCGTATGATATATCTGCGAACCATCTTCTTGGTGTGTTCATCCATCCTGCCGTAGATGAAGAACGTCTTGCCAGAGAAGTGGTCGTCCAGGCAGGGGAGGGGCAGGGCTGAGGTATCGGGAGGTTGCTATGGGAGAAGGGAAAAAGGATGAAGACTAATAATGACCAGAATTATGACAAAAATGATAATAAGTGGCTGATTTGCTTAAGATTGTGAGTGGCCCGACCCAATAAATATCTATTAAATTTTTATGGAAGGTGTATAAAAATTTTTTAAAAATGCATCTGTGTATCTATATGACAGGTATGTATTTGTCTATCAAGCTAGCTGACAGATATCCATATCTAGTGTGATACATACACACTTAATGATGTGCATATACATGTCCATACGTATGACTATTCATTGGGTCAGAACTCAAAATGGCTAAATATCTATACTACCACAATTTACACTGTTTAAAAGAGTAATTATGATAATGATAAGTAAGTCATATTAGTCTTGAAGCCATGCCAGTTTGCTATCATTTACTGCAAGTAATAATAGAGTTGATTTCCCCCCCCCCAATGTAATTCTTTACCAATCTTCAAAGAAAATAAGGAAACACTTATGAAAGGATAAGGAAATGGTTATCAGAGGATAAAGAAACACTTATCAAAGGATAAGGAAATGGTATCAAAGGATAAGGAAACATCAGCAGATAAGGAAACACTTATCAAGGATAAGGAAACACTTATCAAAGGATAAGGATGCAATTAGCAAAGACATCACTCAGACTAACAGGTGTGAAAAAGTAGCGTAGCTAAATAACATCACTGTGTTTATGCAAATGAAGGTCCCCCAAAAGTGCCATAAATGGCTAGACAAATAATCATATAATTTTCTTGTTGCCAGCAGTAAAAAAAATAAATGAATAAATAAAAAATAATAATAAATAAATAAAAAAATAATAAATCCACTCTTTTAACCCTTTGCCGACAGGTGGCATGTACGTACATGCCATGGCATGCCTGGACTATCTGCCAGGTGGCATGTATATACATGCCATGGTGCGCATGTCCCGTATTCCGGGGGCATGTATGGCCATGCCATGAGTTTTTTTGTTACAATTACAGCAATGTATTATTATTTTTTTGCCACTGAAAATGTGATTAAGTAGTTTTTAACACTTTTTCTCATTTTTCCTATACTATGCATTTCATAAAGGCTTCTCGGGCTTCTGAGGTTAGCGTCTAAAAAATTACGTCGGTAATCGACTACATATCCCAGAGATATTATATAATATTCATGAAGTGATGATGTAATCTACGTGAAAATACCGATACGTATTTTGGTAAATAAATAAATAAATAAATAAAAAATCATTAATTTATAAAAACACTGAAAATTATATCTCATATGGAAGTGATAATATAAACCTGTTGAAACTAAAGTTTAGCTTACAAAATAACTTGAAAAAAATGCAAAAGAGAATACAACAAACCTATGGTTCAACTCCATGATGCCACACACTGCTTATTTTATTCAGACTATAGAGCGAATAATGATCAACTATGGAGTCTATATAACAACAAAATATCCTACAGTCTTGATTTATCATAAATATGGCAAATAGAGACCTAGAAAATAATAATACTGAAAATACAACATAGGCTCTTAGTATTACGAAGAAAAGGCAGGGATGCTGGTATTGGGCATGAGCAGTCACGCATGCTAGGGGTAACGATATGAGCCCCCCAGCAGCAGGGCCCAGGCCACTATGAATACCACCCGGGAGAGAGGGCTTGCGCTCGGGAACTCACCAGTCGGCAAAGGTTAATTTATGATAATGAGGCGTTCTATACATAAACATTCATTGGAATACTCTAGAGAAAAATTCAATTTTACTTCCTGATCCTAGACTAAATGGAGGTGGTGCTACCTATCTTATAAAAGACCTTTTGGCCGTCCCTCCCTTCAGATACCTCGAACTTGAAAACATACCTCTTTGTTTGTTGGCCAACACAGTTTTGATTCACAATTTCCCATGTTTTTAGCCTCCTTCAACCCTACGATCCAGATGACTTGATCATCACAGGAAAAATTTGGTTTCTGGGGACGGTGACACGAACATGCAGTCAAGGGAAACTTGGATGTTAGCTAAGATGATGGGAACTTGCCGTCATGAGAATCTCGGCTGGAGGAGGGGTATTGGGAATGACTTGCTACTAGTGCACAAAGCTCTTGGAAGGTGATGAGACTCAGTGGGCATTTAGCAAGGGACTTTTGCATTATTTCTATCTATTAATGAGTGTGGAATGTACCATCCATGAGCTACGACTGCAAGAGCACCAGCTCCTGGGAAAACAATATTTCCATGCTTAGGATCCTATCACTGCCTGCCATGACCAGTGGTGCAGTTGAATTACAGAAAATTAGATATTATGAAGAAAAAAATTTAAATGACACAAAATAACAAAATGTTACTATTGTTACTATTATACACTGGGTTATTGGATTACCTAGAGAGACGATATAGAGTCTGTCTGTGCAGGAAACAGCAATTAACATCTGGGTAAAGCAAACAAAATAAATATAAACACTGAAATGGTAAAAAGCTAAAGAAGCTTATGCAGAAAACGTGAAAACAATATTGCAAGGGAACACATGGAGCCTTGCAACCGCATGTATTCATGTGTCAGCAGACCTACAAGCCACACACCCATCAAGGTGGCTATTCCAGTATGCCTAATGCCCATATTTTGGGCTACATGCAGGTAGTGAAGCATCTAAATCTAGAGGGTTAAGAAATTCATAACATCACTATATCATCCTTACTAGTCTTCTTTGGATCCTCACAATTAACAGTATAACACACCTCCAAAGGCATCACAGTAATGAATCGTATGTAAAAAGCTACCCTACACTTTAATTATCCCAATCTATCAGTAACTGATCTATTGTCTAGTGGTGATATGCATGGACAGAAAGAGGGAGGAGAGTTACCATGCAATCAGTTTTATGAATAAAATTAGCATTCCAAATAAAGCCATTCACATGTTCACATCCTTCGGTGGACATTTGACTGGTATGCAAGCTTATCCATTACAGAAAAGTGAATGATAAAAAATGGTAACAATGGAAGTATTAATGGAATAACAATCAATAGAGCATCAAAAAAGATCCAGCCTCATCAAGACAGTACAAAACAGCATGAGATAAAATCAACAAAGACCCCTTACCAGATACTTCTTTTGTCCTCATCTACATCTGTGTCAGCATCATAGTCCTCCTCCTCCTCGTCTTCCTCCTGCTTTCTCTTGCCCCCTTTTGCAAAGCCATTTGCTTCCACTTCCTTCCTTTCCACTGTCTTTCCTCCCTTTTCCCCCTGCTTCCCTTCCTTTCCGCTTTCCCAGCCTTCTGCTACGGACAAGGATGACGTCTCCTGCTCCTTACCAGCTCCTTCCTTCCGTCCATTGACCGTCTTCTTGGGTTCATCCCCCGAGGTCTCCATTTTGGCCCTTTTTTGCTCCACCTTCCCCTCGCAGCTTCCCATTGGCTGTTTTCACCTGCTGCTCTTCCTCTCTTCTGCATTCCACCTCTTCTTCTTCTTCTGTTTCTCTTTCTTTTCTTGAAACTGGCTCCCGCTTCTCTCCATTCTTGTTTCTCTCTGCCGAGTCCATTCGTTGAAGTTTCACTGATTCTTTCTCTCTTTTCACTTGTCTTCTTCTTTGCCAGTATACTCTGTAATATTGGAGTTTATAATGCCTATTAAAACTATATTTCATGTTAACAGTTGCTGACATTCCCAAGTATTAGTCACAAAATTCATTTGGCATGACATCATTAGAACCATACCATTAGTAATACCACAAATACCATATTAAAAATATCAATATTTTATTATTAACCTGCTCGGCATGGATGGCAAGAATACATGCCCACCGTATCTATTGTTTTATCTATTGTCTTTACACAGATGGCTCTAGTGCTTAGTCACCAAAGAGTCCGTTATT
>NC_051427.1:26116956-26119456 GCF_015228065.2 Penaeus monodon | reverse complement strand
TTTCTGCGTGCGAAGACGGAGCCAACGGATATGGGGTC
This sequence comes from Penaeus monodon, assembly GCF_015228065.2. Lineage (NCBI taxonomy): Eukaryota > Metazoa > Arthropoda > Malacostraca > Decapoda > Penaeidae > Penaeus > Penaeus monodon. The sequence goes on along the minus strand of NC_051427.1, from coordinate 26,119,418 downwards.
AGACTCATCTTCCTCCTTTAGGGTAAAACTCCCAAGCTTAATTGCCTTTGGGGTTGCGGGGGTTGCCTCCTGCTGCCACATTCCATGGGAGATGCGGGAGAAGTGCCGAGAAAGAGGTGAAAATAATTTTTTTCAATTGTTAAATAACTGAAAATAATATCAAACAAAGAGGTTTACTACGTATGGTAATCTAGCTTTTAATGTTTAGAAAATGGATACAGATAAATGATAAAAAAAAAAGTAAAAAAATAAGACAAAAAAGGAATTTTCAAATTTTAAATAACAGATATATACTTCCAAAAATAACAAATGAAAAAAAGGAAATAAAATAACAAAAAAACAAAAAAATAAAAAAAACAACAACAATGATATGATGATGATGATGATGATGATGATGAGATGTTTTAATGATGTGATGTGATGTTTAATAATAAAATAAAATAATAATAAAAATAGTAATAGTAATGTAAATAATAGAAATGTAATATAATAGTAAAAATAGAAATAGTAAAGTAAATGTATAGAAATAGTAATGAAAAATTAATAAAAATAATACTAAAATAAAAATAATAATAATAATAATATATAATAAAAATATAATAATAAAAATATAATAATAACTTAACAATAAAATAACAAAAACAAAAACAAAAACAATAATAACCAAAAATAAAATAATAATAATAAAAATAAAATAATAAAATAAAATAATATAATAAAATTAAAAAATTAAATATAATAAATAAAATAAATAAAATAAATATAAAAATAATAAAATAATATAAAAAAATAATAAAATAATAATATAATTAAAATAATATGGATAGTAATAACTTTTTCTCATTATCTTATAATTATAAAATTTACTTATATAAAAAAAATAAATAAAATACAAAAACAAAAAAAAAGCAACAACATCACAAAAATAATTTTAATTGAAACAAAAATTTAAAAGAAAAAATAAAAAAAATGTTTAAAAAAGCCCCAAGGGAATTAAAAAAAGCATATAAACAACAGTAGCCTGCCTGGTCAACACAAATTACAAGAACGTTCATACATTCCAAGCAAAGGCAAATAAAAGGTCCCTTACCTCCCGCCGATGAAACTTGACAAAGGGAGACCCCTACTGCAGGTTCTTGTTGAAGGGCTGTGTGCCAAACACCACCTTGATGCGGTCCCATTTCTCACTGGCCACATCTTTGTTCATTTGTAAAGCAAAATGCCACTCTGTGGATCGATGCTTTTCTTGACTCTAGGGGGGTCTAAAATGAGGGGGCCACAGGGGGACCTGCGGGAGCGGTTGTATTGGGATTAAGAAATATTGTTCTTTTAATAAAACAAATAACCACTAATAAAATTTTCCCTCTGGAAAGGCCAATATTTTAAAAAGAAAAACCCTCTAACTATTTTTTGCTTTAAGAATCGAGCATTAAAAAAAGGAAATAATTTATTGAAGTTTTTTCCTGCCAAGAATGCACCTTTAAATTTGGCATCCTCCCGTGCTCCAGAACCTCCACAAAATCTAGCCAGCATTCCGATGTCAATGGGCGAATGGATGTAACCCGCTCCAACTTAAAGGTAACTGATTTTGTTTCTCTGAAAATCCTGCTGCACATTTCCCTTTTTCCTGTTTTTTTCCTGCCTCAGGAGGTTATTGGGGGTGATTCTGCATAAACCCCATGTTTCAAGAAGTCATTATTTTTTAGAGGGAAAAAAAAAAAAATTTTATATCTGGGAGATTTTTTTTTTTTAAAATACAGAAATACAGCAGGTGGTAAATTTTTTTCAGCTTTATAGAACTATGAAATAAAGTAAACAGTACATAATTATTGATAAATCAACAATATCAAAGAAACTTTGCCTCTATGCATTACAAAGCTCTGTGGATCTCCCAAAGAGGTCTATCATCAAATAAGGATCTATGGTAGTCCATGCTCTAACTTACCAAAATTACATGGAAGAGGTTTGCTGCCTTTTACATGAATGTCAACATTGTAGAGACCAAAGTGATAATACAATACTGCTATTATCAGTTATGTTATTCATGATAATAAATATTTTCTCAATTTGTAAAGTGCAATACATATGTCACACATGAAAATTTGTCTTAGACTATATTGTTCTAATGATTCTATGTATTGTTTACCTTGTACTATATGGCAAACAATTACAACATAAACATACTACAGGATCATCTGGACCTCAAATTTTACCTAGATGCCACGTCAAACGACCAGACTAATGATCTTGAACATAATATAAACCATAAAGACAATACTGAAATGCATGAATAGGGTGGTGGATAGTCAACGTTCAGTAGTTTTTCATCACTACCTTCATGGCAAACAGTTCTAATTCTACTTCTAGGTCACTTTTCAGGTATAACACACCTGCCTTATACAGTTAAAAGACTATTCAATATCACATATGTCAATTTCTGCTTGCTGGAATTATGGCAAGCA
>NC_051427.1:26086956-26109456 GCF_015228065.2 Penaeus monodon | reverse complement strand
CTAGATCGGCTCCGTTTCAATCCATCTTGGCAAGATAAGAACGTGCTTTTCCTATCACCGTGGTGTTTGATTCGAGATGTGGCCTTTATTTTTTCTCTTTTGGGGGAAAGAATTTAAACGGTTTCTTCTTATCAGTTTCGTATTTAGTCACATCGCTGTGGAACATCAACTCGCGGGGAAAAAAGTCGATACGGTACACCATTCTCCTTCAAGACAGGGAGCTAAAACAAACACACTGAAAGTGTGAAATGAGACACAGTGAGAGATATAATTTAGATTACGATCTCTCTCTCTCTCTCTCTCTCTCTCTCTTCTCCTCCTCCTCTCCTCTCTTCTAATTTCTTCCTCTTCTCTCTCTCTTCTTTCCGTTTCTCCTCTTCTCCCTCTCTCTCCTTTCAGTTTTCCCCTCTTTCCTCTCTCTCTCTCTCTTCTCTCCACTTCTTCCTCCCTCTTATTTCGCAACTCTCATTATAACACCCACCCTTTTCATCTTTTATTTCCTCCTTCCATCCTTTTCTCTTTCTTTCTTATCCACCCATCCGTTTCCTCTTTCCCATATCCATCCTCAATTCTTTCTTTTTTCTTTTTTCTTTTCCTTCTCTCTCTATATATCTATCTATCATCCATCTCTAATCTCCCTCCTATCTGTGTGTGTGTGTGTGTCCTCCTCTCTCTCATTACAGCCTCTCCCGTCTCCTTCTCATCTCTCCTCTCTCTCTCATTCCCTCCCTCCCCTCATTCCGCTCTCCCTCCCCCTCCCCCTCCCTCCCCTCCCCCCGCCCCCTCCCCCCATCCCCCTTCCTCCCTCTTCGGGTCGTCTCGGTCTGAGCCAGGTTGGTCAGTCGCCCATTCTTTTGTGGAGAACGAGGTGGTAGTCGTTCCGTGTGTGTCGTGGCCGTAGGGTCGTCGGGGTGGTAAGAACGACTTTTGACTTTCGCTGTCCTCTTAATTCTTCTTTTCTCTTTTCTTATTTCCTCTTCCTCTGTGTCTGGTTTCTCCTTTCCTGTTCTTTTCTTTACCCTTGTTTTGTGTTTGTTTTTTTTCCTTGTCCTCTTTCTTTCCGTTTTTTTCCTTCTCTTTCTTTTCTTGTTTTTGTTTCTCCATATTTCTTCCTCTTTCTTTCCCTCCCCCCCTGTCTATATTTTCTTTCCTCTGCCTCCTTCCTCGTTCTTTCTCTTCCTTGTTTTCTATTTTTTTCTTTTTTTTCTTTCTTCCTTTCTACCTCAGTTCTCTGCTTCTCCTTTCCTTTTCCGTATAATCTTTTTCACTCCTGCTTCTATTTCTCTTTTCTTTCCTCTATCTCCTTCTTCCTTTGTTTGTCCCCTCTTCCTCTATATTCTTCTTCTCTTTCTTTTTCCCTGCGTCCTGTTTCTGATTTTCTATTCCCCCATTATCCCTCTTCTCGCTGTTTCCGTTTCTCCTTTTTTTATCTTCCTGTCATCCCCTTTCTCTTTCTCTTCTGTCTCTGTTTCTCTTCATTCTTTCTCCCTATCTCTTTCTTCTCCTTTTCCATTTCTTTCCTGCCTCCTGTTGCTCTTCGCTCTTCTTTTTTCTTCTCTTTATTTCCCTGTTTATATTTCTCTTCTCTCTTCGTTTTGTCTCTTTTATCCTCTTTTTCCTTTCTGTTCCTTTAATTCCTGTCTTGGGTTTTCCTTTCTTTCTCTCTCTCTCTCTCTCTCTCTCTCTCTCGATCCTCTCTCTCTCCTCTCTCTCATCTCATCCTCATCTCGTCTCTCTCCTCTCTCTCTCTCTCTCTCTCTCTCTCCATTCTCTCTCTCTCTCTCACTCTCTATCGTCTCGATCACTTTCATCCTCTCCCTCTCTCGTCCGTCTCTCTCTCGCCTCATCTCTCTCTCTCTCTCCTCTCCTCTCTCTCTCTCTCCTCTCCTCTCTCTCGTCTCTCTCTCTCTCTCTCTCGTCTCTCTCTCTTTCTGTCTCTCCCTCAGTCTAACCTTTCGTGTCGTTTTTTTTCGAGGAAAAGAAGAAGGTGAAAGAGACAGAACAGAAGAGGAAGATGAATTCCAAAAAAAGGAGCTGAATGCAGTGAATCAACGAGTGAATGAAAGACAAGGAAGAAGAAGAAGAGAAGAAAAAGGAAATAAAGTTAAAAAACAAACAAATAGTCTAATAAATGTTGAAAATAAATGAAAAAAAAAGCAAGAAACAAAAACAATATAGCAAAGAGATAATAACTGTGAACTGCAAGCTAAGCAAGATACACCAATGATAATAACAACAGTAAAAGTAATATTACTTGCCATAATAATAATAATAATAACATAATAATAATCAATGATGACGATATCATAATAGTGATAATAAAAATAATAATACTAATAATAAATAATATTATAATATAATAATAATAATAAACAGCTAATATAGGTGGATGCGAAAATGTCTGGAAGGAACAAAAAACCCGTGAAATCACTCGAGTAAAATTTGCGCTGAAAATGACGGAATTTTTTGGAATAAAAGGAAAACATTTAGGAAGTGGGAAAGTGGGTTAAACAATGATAATATACAAATTTCCTTGTAATTTTGGGAAAGTCATCCTAAATATATTATATAATAATTATAGATATATATATAATATATATATATTATAATATATATATAATATATATTTATATATTACACACACAAACACATATATATACACATACGTGTGGTGTGTGTGTGTGTGGTGTGTGTTGTGCGTATGTGTGTGCGTGGCGCGTGTGCGTGTGTATGTATGTATATATATAGATAATAATTATATTATATATATATATATATATAAGAGTATATATATATATATATATATATATTAATATATATATGTTGTGTTGTGTGTGTGGTGTGTGTGGTGTTGTGTTGTGTGTGTGTGTGTGTGTGTGTGTGTGTGTATGTGTGTACTATCTATAATATATAGATATATATATATAGATATATATCTAATATCTATATAATATATATATATATATCATATATCCTGGTGTGTGTGTGTGTGTGGTGTGTGTGTGTGTGTTGTGTGCGTCTGTCTGTCTGTATAGTGTGGTGTGTGTGTGGTGTAATATATAGCTCTATATCTATATCTATATATTCTATTTTTATATATATAATATATATATTCTATATTCTATCTCTCTACTATACTAAGGTATGTAATGTATTTCTATATATATATATGTATCATTATATACTATATCATACTATATATCTTATATTATATATCTATATCTATTATATATCTATATCATATACCATCTCTCTGTATCTATTATATCTCGTATTATATCTATATATATATACTATATATATATCTAAGTATATACATACCTAATATATAAATATGATATCAATTATACCTTATGTTATGTATTATAATATGTATATGTATATATATGATATATATTATATTGTATATATATATATATATAATATATATATATATATGATGATATAATATATATAGTATAGTTATTATATACTACTAATCTATATAGGTCATGTTTGTGTGTGTGCGTGTGTGTGTGTGTATGTGTGTGTATGTGTGTGTATGCATGTGTATATATACATGGATGTGTGTATGATTTAATGTGTGTATTATATATATTATTTATATATATATATATGATATATTATATATATCATAACTAGTACTATAGTATATATATACTATAGTATATGCTTTTATTTTATTTATTTATATATATTAATTTATATTTATTTATATAATATATATTTATATAGTAGTATATTTATAGTATATATATATATAGTATATATATATGATAATTTGTGTGTTTGTGTGTAGTGTGTGTGTGTGGTGTTTGTAATAAAAATATATATATTATTATTGTATATATATTATATATGATAATATAGTATATATATATATAGTACATATATATATATATATATAAGTATAATATATATTATATATATATATATGATATAGATAAATATTGATATTTGTGTGTGTGTGGTGTGTGTGTGTGTGTGTGTGTGTGTGTGTATGTGTGTGTGTGTGTGTGTGTAGTGTGTGTGGTGTGTGTGTGTGTTGTGTATGGTGTGTGTGTGTGGTGCTAGAATGTATATTATACATATTAAATACACATATATATATTATCATTATACATATAGGCATATATTCAAAAAAAATATATATATATATACAATATATATATGATATTATTATATATATAGTATTGATGATATATATATATATATATATATATAGTATATGTAGATATATATTGCAAGATACACACACACACACACGACGAATACAACACAGCACGCTAGCATGAACTACACCACATACACACACACACTATCAGCACAGCACACACACACACTCCACACACACATACTACTACCACACACACACTACACACACACACAGCACGACAAGCTGGGCACAACAGCAACACACATATATTTATATGTATTTACATATATATATACATACTATTCTATAGTCATATTATTGAGTATGTATGAGTAGTAGTATATAATATATATTATATATTATATTAATATCATGAATTAATAGATTGATATTGATGGATTAAAATTATTGTGTTCTATTTGTTCTTTATGTAGTACCCTTGGGCATAGCGCTTAAGTCTCTAGGGGAGGTGATTAGCTCTTTTAGCAAGATTAAGGAAGCGCAGAGTAAATAAAAAAGACTCGTTTTAAAAGCAGGTATACAAAACAGACAACCGGCTAGCATGAAAGTAGGCAGAGCAGCTTTGTCCTATAAGTAAATGCACTTCTTGGACTAACTAGTGAGCAGTTACATGGGAATAATTACTGGAGAAAGATTTTGAGACAGCTATAAAGGATTACGGCTCTTTGGCGGAAACTTGAGAAAATCATTTATTTTTTTATGGAAAAGTGTATTAAATGTGAGCTACAGAGGCCATCTGACACTCTGATTGGTGGGTGTGTCTTTTGTGGGTCAGTCATGGCATCTGGCTAGTATCGAAGTGCTCCAGGCCAATCATGTCGCTTGGCATTCAAGCGGCCAACCAGGTATAATGATGATAATTCATGGATAATAATGATGATGAATAAATAAGGAACTGTGTCTCATATAATAATGAAAAAGGTAAAAGACTAGAGAGAATAAAATCAAAAGTCGAAGAAGCGGCAAGGATCTATGCGTAAAATTAGTCTTTTGAGATTTGAGGACTCCACATGACTTTTTTTCCATTCATTTGATGATTCTGGTGCTGGGCTGAATTATTAGGGTTAAATAGAATGATAAATAGGATCCAGAATTCTTTATTAATTTCCTGACAATGAATGATTAGACAAGAAGTGAGTTAATAAAGAGAATTGGATAAGCATTTGTTATGTTTATTAATATTTAGTGCATATCATGTATTATTAGATCATTATTATTATTATTATTATTATTATTATTATTATTATTATTATTATTATTTTATTATTTATAATTATTATTATTGATTATACTTTATTATTAGTATTATTGGCCATAAAAATATATTATAACGTGTAATAATAACAATAATAATAATAATAAGTATAGATTATTAATAATACTCGATTGTTATAAGATATTGTTATTAATATTATTATTGTATATTATTATCATTATTATTATTTTTTAGCCTGTATATAATTGTATAGGCAATGAATGTTTATAACAGTAATATATTACAGTAATAACCGATATTTAATTAGATAAATATATAAATATTTTATTATACAAGTTATTATTGTTATTAATTATTGTTATTACTGGATTATTATTGTAGTTGTTATTATTATATAATGTAAAAATATAGTATTATTAAACTGGGCAATAATTGCATAATAATGATAAGAATTGGGCAATATATGATGATAGTAATTCCATAAAGATATATAATTAAATGATAGTATATGTCATATAAGATGATAGATGATGATGTATAATGATGATAATATGTGTGATAACGATAAAATAGGGATGATAACATGATAATAAGTGATGATAATCATGATATAATGATGGATACCATAACAGGAATTATGTCCATAGATCGGTAAAAAAAAAAAAAAGGTAAGAAGAAAAGTAAATCTCAAAGTCGAAAAAGGCGGCAAAATCTAGCGAAATATAGGCCTATTAGAGTAATGACTCCAACTGAAGTTTTTTTCCTATATTCATGCTTGATGATTCTGGGCAATTATTAGGGTGATGTAAATGATAAAAATTAAACCCAGAATTCTTAATCAATGAGTAATAATGGATTGATAAAAGTGAGAGATAAAGGAATTTGGAATAACATTTGTATGATATATTTAATATGCATTTACTATTATGCATTATTATTATCATTATTAATCATTATTATTATTATTATTATTATTTTTATTATTAGTTATATTATTAATTATTATTATTATTAGTATTATTCTAATTATTTATGTCATTATTGGCAAGAAAAATATTCTTATAGACTGTAAAAAAAATAATAATAAATAATATTTATAATTATAAATAAACTTAATTGTTATAATATTGTTTTTAATATTATTGTTTGTTATTATTAACATTATTATTATTTTTACTGTAGTATAATTGTAAAAATAGTTATTATAGATAGTAATAATTAGCATGTAATATACAGATTATTAATTTAAATAATGATATTAAATGAATTATTGATGAAATAGCGTTATTATTATTGTTTATTACTATATTATGTATTTGTAGTTGTTATTAGTATAGGCATAATAATGGAAAAAGATATAGTTATATAACTGGCAATAATGCAATACATAATGCTATTATGAATTGGCAATAATGATGATAATAGATTGCAATAATGGATGAATGATAATGATGACTGATCAATGATAAATATGAACAGGTATTGTTTCCATCTAGACATAAAAAAGTTAAAAGAACGAATTCCGCAAAAGTAAAAAAAGTGGCTCAAATCTAGCAAAAAAAGATCCTTTTTTTTTCCTATTCATTTGATGATTCTGAGGCTAATTATTATGGGTAATAGATGATGATAATTACCTAGACTTCGATTAATCATGACAATAATCGGATGAAATAAAATGAGAATAGAAGAGATTGGGATTATATCTATTTGATATGATTATTAATAGTTATTACTATTGTATCATTTATTATTATCATTATTATTTATTTATTATTATTATTATTATTATTAGTTTATTATGAATATTATTATTATTATTCTATCAGTGATTATTATCATTATTATTATTATTATTGTTGATTATTATTGTTATTATTGTTATTACTTGAATTATTAGTATTATTGTCTAAAAAATATATTATAACTGTATATAGGTATAAACAATAATAGATAATAATAAGTTTATCAATATCTATAAATGAGATGCTAATTGTTATTAATAAATTGTTATTATATATTATTATTGGTTATATATTATGCATTCTTATTATTTTTTCTAGTGAGTATAATATGTAATAATATATTATTATAACAGTTAAATAATTAGCAGTACTAACGATATTAATTAAATATAGATTGATATAAAATACATTATTATAGAAACGTTATTATTGTTATTATTTATTGTTATTACTATTATTATTGTAGTTGTTATTAGCTATAGGATATTAAAAATATATTATAACTGCAATAATTGCTAATAATTAACTCGATAATAATTGTAATAATGAATGATAATAATTGCAATTAGATGATGGATATATTAGATGATGATAATGATGATAATGCGATTGATGATGATGATGATAGATGTATGATCATAGAGAATGATGATGATAACTGGTAATATTATGATGAGTAATCATGATAATAATGATCGCTAATTACCAGGAAATTGTGTTCCATATATATAATAAAAAAAAGTAAAAGAAAAAGAAATCGCAAAAGTCGAATAGGCGCAAAATCTGACGGCGAAATATAGCCTTTTTGAGAGTGAGACTTGCCAAAATGACTGTTTTTTCCATTCAATATTGAATGATTCTGGCAATATATTAGGGTAATAATGATAATAATTAGCCAGATTCTATTATGCATGACTAATGAATGATGGATAAAAGTGAGAGAATAAAGAGAGCTTTGGATAAACTGATTTCATAAAAAAAATAAAAAAAGTCCGAGCTAAAATATTTTAGCACCCATGATCTTTGTTTTTCTGTTGCATCTAGTTTCTGATTTCCCTCGTTATTACATGGTATGTAGTTAAAACAGGTATGCTTGTTATAACACTTTTCTTTCCTTTCTTGAGTTCCACTGTACTTACCACGTCGTCGTCATTAGGCATTTATCTATTTATAAATTACTCGTATGAATAATGATAGTCTGTCTGTTATTATTATTATTATTATTTATTATTATTATTATTATTATCGTTTTTTTTAATCGTTATTATTGCACTAGTCATCATTATTATTACCTTTTAATTGTTATGTTGTGTAGTAGAATAATAATAGATGGTAGTTGTCATAATAGCAGTTCTGGTATCTATAATGATTATAATGGTGGTATTAATTATAATTAATGATAATAGGAATAATAATCTAAAATGCAGAAATAAATAAATATTATAATTTGATAGTCGACGAGTTTTCTTCCCTTATCTAGATCTCTAATCCACGTTTTCTACCGATGCTACTTATGCGCTGCCAAAGAAAATCGTAACCTTTTGCATTCATGGTCTTTCTTTTAATTTGGTTTTTGGAAAAATAAAGATCATCTACTACTGGAGATCAACCCCGCAAAATGTTCGTTTGTTATGGAATAGTCGTAAATAAATGTGTTTTTTTAGTATCGTGTATATGAACTATCTACGAATTATTTTATTGTTTATTTTTTCCTCGTCTTTGCTTGTGATGTAATCTTGAAACCATTTATTTTAGCTTTTGTCTTCATATCTTGGGGCATATCTGCTAATTGAATAGGCGTTCAGATGCATAAACTCCAAGTATATGATAAGTACCTTGATGGGGAAAAATAAATGATTTGGCAACGATAGACATTAAAACTGAAGACAAAAGGCTTTATTCCTTTAATCCAGACACCTTTGTAAAAGGAGGGGGAATTTAAAAACAGTAATAATATATATAAATTTTTAATTGTGTACTTTTTATTGGCATAAATCCAATGCAGTTGAAGATATTCAGACTGGATATTGTAGCTGCAGCGTAATCCGTTTTATATGCCTTGAGAACCTTTATAGATATGCCACTTTCCAAACAAAGGGGGGGAATATCATGTATGGCATGTGGCAGTGCCTCATCTTTATCGCAGACTTATTACGCGTCCTTTTGATAAGGAATTGTTCCGTTCATCGATTCTTTTTTATAATATCATTGAAAATCTGGTTTATCAAATATTAGTCAATATTCTTTTTGCGCTATGTCTCTTCCGATAACCTAGAAGATTTTTCCATAAGTGGAAATAGACATTGGTTCAGATTCTGATTATATATGCACTGACTCCGAAACAGTAAATGCTAAGCATCTATGGGAGTGAAATCTGATTTTGTGCACGTTGTATATTTTTCAGGTATAGTATGCAATACCATATAGATATGCTAACGGGGGGGGGGGGGGGGGGGGGCTCTTAACTGCTCTAGCTTCGTTGTAAGCCTGAGGCAGTAGCACATTATTCAGAAGCCAAGGATGGAAGTATTAGTAGTAAGTTGTTGGCATGATGTTCTCATGTTTCAAGTAATCGCACGCAATTTTCATTCATGGAAAAGGAGCAGGCTGGAGAGATCGACGGAGGAGTGGAAGTGGGGAAGACGTACGTACCGGATTCTCCCCCGGGCCCCGCTCCCCCAAAGGACTAGCACTCTCCTTCCGCCTGCAGACTCGCGATCCATGGGCAAGAGTTTCACTCATTCGCTGTCGCACGAGACTCCTCTAGCTCTTTTCCTTGCAGCCCCCCCAGCCCCCCCGACCCCCTAGAAGCGCCAGGGCTGAGTGTAACGTTGGCCGATGAGGGCGGTAGAGTGGGCAGTACAAAAAAAAAGAAAAAGCAGAGTCGACGTCTAGCAGCTATGCGGATAATCTTGGGCAGGGCGTTTAAAGGTGAAACAGACCGCTTTTGCTTGTTTGTTAGATATATATTGTAAATGAGTGAGGATGGTACAACTGACGAGCTAGGTAGGTTGCATCCGTCCGGTCAGCGTGCTGTAGGCTGTCTGTCTGTCGCTTTTTTTTTTTGTTTTTTTTTTGGATTTCTTGGCTATCAACCAGCGGCATGTGGCCAAGGTTATTAAGCCAATGGATCTACCTATTATATCTGTCGAGATCTAGTATGATGTGGTCATAAAGTTTGTCTCCTTAGAAAAGTGATTACTTTATTGGATGATTCTCTCATCATCTGATTATTATGTTCGGCTAATGTAAAGGTCTTTATTTTTTAGTGTGGAAATAATTTTTCATTAGTTGTTGTCTATAGTTTGTGTACTAAAGTTGCAGGTTTGAAGGATATGTGGTTGATGGTAAGGTTGGTGTTACATTGGGGGCACCTTGTTGGAGGAATTCTTTTCTATGTAGGGAGTGAGGTGCTGTCAATTTGTGGGCGTTGGACCCTAAGGGGGCCTAACAGCACCTCCTCCCTTCTTTTCTTTTTTCGGATTGGCTGGTCCCCGCCGTAGGCGGTTGCTAATTGTAGGGTTGGATTTTGCCTTGGTGGAGGTTGAGCTGTCCACTCACTTTGGCCAGGCAGGGAGATGATTTTTGCTTTTATAAGAGATCACATAAACTACCTGAGTATTCTGTAGGCGATTATGCTAAGTCCGATCATCAGTTGACCGGGCGACGGAGTCGGACTATCATTTGTCGGAAGCCTGTTCATTGCCATGGATACAGAGTGGAGCCTGGGCACCCAGAATTAGCTTATTGCTTTGATTCTGGGCAACCGATGTAGCTTAGCGGAGATGATATTGGAGTAGGTTACGCCAGAGTTCAGTTTTGTGGTTCTAATAGAATTTAAATGGCTTTAAGTGAACTTAAGGAATCTGAAAAAATTACTATTCTATCTGGTCTCGTATAGTGGGTCTAAAATCATGCTTTTATAATCATTGTGCAAAAAGTTCGGAAAGATAAGATCGATGTATGAATTCGGCATCGAACTTTAGTTCACATTCAGCTCGACCATGACACGCCTCGCACCCACACACTCATCTTTCTTGGAGCCGTCGGTTGATTATATATTGAAAAAGAGGGAGATGTATTTAAGAGAACAACAAGGATCGTGCTCTGACCTCTGGCGTACTTCCCCCTGCCGGCGCCATGGCTTTGGCTGATGGAAGCCAGGCTTCGCATGATAGAAAATTGGGGGGTTTCGCTATGCGCTATGTTTGACTGAACCAGGGTATCGCTGTTATAGAGTAGATCTATACCGACTTTCTCGACTGTAGGTCGTGGAGTCTTCGTAGGCATAAAGGGCCTAATGCCACTATTGCCATTATTAGGGTGGCTGCCGGGTCTCGAGCCAGCGCTTTGGCGGCATAAGCTCAGGCTATACTGGGCATGCGTCTGAGTCGGAGGGGAGTAGGGACTCTCGCTGTACTCCACCTCATAGACGTCTGCGTATCGAGCGAGTGCACTTCAGGCTGCCCAAGACACACACAAAACAGCCGCAAACAGGCATTACATGGCAGGCAGGGCGAATCGCAATCCTTTCAAACTTGTTCTCTGATGCCAAGAAAAGAAAAAAAAAGAAGAACCATACACGATTGACCGCGATAATCTACTTTATGTGACCTAATCAGGGCTTTATATACCATTAGGCAGAAGACTGTCCTAAGGGACTCAGCTCCAGCCATTTAGCTACGCGAGTAGACTGCACTTTAATGAAATTTAGTGCTTATTTGACATTTATTCTTTAACTCACTGACCGTGTAGTATGTGGTTCTTTCCAGTTTGAGTCTACTATCAAAATGTAGAACTAAAAATTTTGCAGTAATTTTGAATCGCGTATTGGGTGGTTGTCTAGAGTTAGCCTGATGTTCGGCTTCCTCCTACTGTGAAAAACATTACGCAGCTTAGAAACCATACTTCCTTTCTAATTGGGAAAACTTAAAACCCCACTGAGGCCTCGCAGTTATGAATCAATATCCAGTGCGGCAATTGGAATGGCGATTTGCTGAGGTAATTTCTGGCATTATGCTGGGTGCCATAGAAATTCAGCAAGTCATCAGGCGTACAGTGAGTATTTAAGATCCGAGTATGAGAAGCTTGGTAAGTATGTCATGTTGATTCATACATAGAAATAATGTGGTGACGAAGACACTTTCCTTGTGTGGACCAGCGGCGCTCGTTTGCCTGGACAAAAATGTCCGAAAGAAGTGATATTGTCAGAAATAATTTGTTACAGCAAAGCGTTCTGTCAAAATGAAATTTTGGGGGGGAATAAAACAGAGGCAAGTTTCCACGTAATCCAAAAGCATAAAGTTTTCTGAGTATGGCAATATCGCCGATGTCATGTCGTGAGGCTTTTTTCTATTATCTAACAATACTGATCAAAAAATCTTTTTTGGCAATGGCCTTCTTGAATATGACTGTCGCTTAGGCTTTAGCTCAACTAGCTGATCGAGAGTTTGGCGTCCTTGGCGGAAGCGCGGCACTGCTCTGTGCAACTAGTAAATTACTGAAATTTAAAATGGCAATAGCTCTACTGTTAAGCAAATTAACAATTGCGTTCGCTGACCTTGCATAAGGCACTTTGTGCAACGGCAATTGGGCGTAGGAGATGGCAAGTCTGGGATGTTGGGCCCTGCCTACTTTCACATATGGGAATGGATGTGGGGCTAAAGTGGCCATGAGTTTGGAAAAGTGTGGCGTTTTCCAAATTTCATTGTAGCACTTCTAGGCAAGCTTAAATCATGTCAATCATGATTAAGATGCTTGCATCACATTCTCATATCGAAATCTTCATCGTGGGGCCTGGGGATGTTCGCGGCTCTACAGCATTCGTACGGGGCTCGGACATCTCATGCCGATTGTAAGATCTTTATTGTAATTGCAAAGTGCATCTCCTGTGCGGGCGTAAAGTGAGATGGTTGCAGCTCAGCGGCCCTTGGTGGTGCAGGTAAAGCGGAGGTAGTTTGGCCGAGGTGCTGGCTTTGTGTAAGAAGTAACTGGGCCTAGGCGAGTATGGCATTGATCTAATGTCTTAGGATTGTCTAAATTGGTTCCCTGCATGAATGCATGTTTATTAATTTTACAAGATGTTTTGTTTCTTATGATTTTTTATTGCAGTGGACCCGAAACCTCTTTGATAATTTTGGTAGAGCTATTATTGTGAGACAAAGCTACGCGGCTAGGAGTCTCTTTTTTGCTTGTCCTTATACTCTACGAGGCCTAGCTCTTGGCTAGGTTTGTAGTTGCAAAATTTCTCATTTGTGATGCTTAATATTTTGAAAGCCTGTAGGCCTTATTGCGATCGGAACAGCGCCCTGCGGGCATCTCGGTGTCCACGCATGGAACTGGCTATGCTTAACGCTTATCGATGTCGAAGTTTAGGAATGGATAGGGGCATGCTGCTCTCTATTAATCGAAATTTGAGATATTGTTTACTTTATATCATTCAATGTTTCTCCATACAAGTTCGAGTAGCTTGACGCTCCTTGTGAAGGCGGACCCAGTCTGCTCTTTTATTACGTTAAATTTTAGAGGGCGCGAAGGCGTTTCTCAGATCTCTGTTACTCGTGTCGACATGAATATTAATCAAAATAGGAAGATGATGCGCTTCCGCAACGAGTCGTCTAATGGTGTGCCTTGACAGGCCTATGCTGCTATTGATGAGTAGTAGCAGGGTCAGTGATAAGTCAATAAAGGCTCAAATTAGCCGTATTATTCGTCGGCGAACCAGCGTCGAGCTTACATCATTCTAGGTAAGTGACTAGATCATGACTTGCATTAAGGCAACCTTACTTACTTGCTCACCCGTATCATCCCCCGCAGGGTAACCTCCATAACGTATGATGAGTGCATTAAAATCATCGCAGCTAAATTAATTATTTTGTGGCAGAATCTGTTTCCTGATAGAGGCGTAAAGAGACATCATCATTAGGGGCTATCGCTGCATGCAGGTGACTAATAAATGAAGCATATAGGCCATGACGGCCATTAATTTTACTGAATTGGCATAGCGACAAACTCCAAGTTAGAATGCATATGAGTTCACTTTCTGTAAAAGGTAGGCTTTGGTGGATGTACATAAAGGGCGACATTCGCGCTTCTCACCCCTACCCTCACGATTCCTGTCGCCTGACATAAATTGTAGTTCCATCAGGCGAACGACGCAGATCTTTAGAGACGTAGGTGTGTTAAGTGCGTTTCTTATGTAGAACTTATAATATCGGGAGGCATAGGACGTCAGGCTAATAATATTAAGGTCATTTACTTTGAGATCTAAGACTACTTGGCGACAGTTCGCATTGTAATAAGATGGTCGATCAGCGAAGATTACGTTTATATGGGGTTGGAAGTAGCCTTGTCCACCAGTGTTTTTCTTCTTTTGGGAGGGAGACGCCTGTCCTCTGCCCTCGCTTCGCCCGGGACGTCTTCTCTCGGGATAGTTTGTCTCTCAGACAGAAGCCTCCATGTCTTGCAGCCTCCTGGTTGGGGAGATCGACTGACAGATTGCGATCTGCTTCTCATCACAGAAATAGCCGATCAGCGAGCCAGAAGCGAAGTCCTCACGGTATGAGTACCGCGGATGGCGGGGTAAAGGTGGCGGTCTTCCGACAGTCGATTCGGTATCATACCTCCTTGTATGATGTTTAGACTGGGTTGGTTATGCAGTCATTTGATCATACTGGCATTTGGTGAATGATAAACTTTAGATATTTAGATTCTTTAACGGTCTGTTTAAGTAGGTTCAGTAGGCAATGTTTTTATTCCTTAGCTGGCAAAGGCTGTGTGACCAGACAATAGTATTGTACCATTACTTGGCACTAGGGGTGGTGTTAGTTGACTAGTCTTGGCGAGCATAGGAAGCAATCAATCGGGTTGTGTGTCAACACTTTCCAATTTCCTCTTAGCTTCAAGATAATCTAACTTCATGGCTTTCTCAGTTTGGCTAATGTCTCGGTTCCTTGCTTCGGATGCTTCACAGACTCGAGCGGAGGTATCTGACTGATGGGAACCCTCCTTTAGCATTAGGGGCACGATTTGGGAAATCATGGGCTTAGGTAAAGTGTAATGGTGTCATGGGCTTCAGGCTACATTACGGCATACACGAATTGGACGGTTGGGTCTTTATCAATACATCTTAATGAGGGTGTGTCCGAATTTTTGTCTATCTGTTATCAATGCAGTTGTAGCTTTGGATATAGAGGTCCTTACTTGAACACCGTTCAATTCAATTACCGAAGCGATTTTGGACATATTCTGGAATTTTATTCAAAGGCTAAAAGGTAAAAAGAATAAGCACAGTCCAGTTCGTTCGCTACTATTCCGGGGCGTCGGGCTCTTAGGTCTACAATTCGAACGTCGCGACTTAAGCGTCCTATTGTCCTTTCTATGCTCTCAAGAATTTCTCTTTCTTACCTTATCGTCCTCAATATCCTGTGAAAGTTATTATCTTCTATCGCCTTTACAGGTATTTGGGGCGCAATAGAATAGTTACTTAACTGCGAAGATCATGAATTTTGAATTTGCGTCGACGCTTAAGTGGGGAAATTTCCTTAATCTGGGAGTTGTATTGTGGACTCATTAACGAGAGAGGGCTTCTCCATCACTCAGTCAATTTTTTGACAATAAATTCAAAAATGCGGCCGTCACTGTTGAGCCATGCTGAAGGATCCATGTTTTGTATGATAAATAGGGGTTCACTTTTGCAAAAGAGGGGGGGCGATTGATTTTCTTCCTTACTAATGGCAGGCATTTTACATTTCGGTCACGTTCGAGCGGGAAAACCCTTTTACGCTTGCATTCCTCTTCACTCTCGGTTGGGATTTTGAAAGTGGTTGCTTCCTCGTTCTGTCGTTAGTTGGGGGGTTTCGTTCGTTCAAGTGCGTCGAGTTTGTCTTAGAGTCTGGAGTGGCATGGTAGTCTTCGTCGCTTCTACCTGACCTTTAGGAGGAGAAGGGGGTGAGGCCGGGGTACGTCATCCTCTTATCTTGCATCGACGGCTTTTAGGTCCGTACGCTATCCTTGCTCAAAAGAAAAAAAAAAAAAATCGTTCTCCTGTAGCAGTGGAATGATAAAACGTCTTAAACTTTGTGGTATCATCAAACCTAAGCTAGGCGATTGCTAGAAGAGAGAGGTAAATCAGTTTTATTTATCGTCCTCTACAAGCTCGATAATCCTTATCGCCGCAGTGGTAAGCCTGGTTGCGTTAGAAGTACCACAGAGGAGGATTCGTGGTTATGTGAGGAACACTCCGGCTTCCGCCGGAGCTTATGCCTACGTGCGAATTGTGAAACGGTTACGTCGGTGCCGGGCGACGCCGCCCAGGCGTGAAATCACGAATACGGGTACTGCCGCAGCAGGGTACTAGCCGGTAGGCTTCAGGGGAAGATCACAATTGAAAATGGAGCCATTTTATAATGGATGAAAAAATGCGCCCAGACAGGACGCCTCGTGCAGACTACTGGGTACCTCCTGACCTCACCATGGGTTCCAGGGGTTTCAACTGCCCGTAAGGGCTTACCACTGGTGTAGAAGAAGGATACTGGCGGGTCTGGGAGGTGGGGTGCTGACTTGAGCTGCTACTGTATGCCTCTGTGTCTACGCTGCCAAAATACAAAGCACTGAAGGTGGCTGGCAAAGCGACAATATGTTCTGTAATTAGCAGGATTTTTACATTACTAGTTAAATTATAGGGCGTTAAAAGCCAAACTCAAGACAACAATGTCGATCGTAGACAAGATGCCCCGGGCTCCAGGGTTAACTCTCGTGTGGCAGCTTAGACATTTGTACTTTGTTGCTAGCTTAAGAATCGATATGACTACTGAAGATACTGCGTTTAAGAGGTCCTGAGCTCTAACAAAGTCTGAAACACGAGTGTGTCATGTCATGCTGGCAGGCGACCCTCAATTTGTATATAGATTGAACTAGGAACTCAGCAAAGGTTGGCGAAAATGTACTGTGAAGTATGGAGGAGTAGGTATGTGATGCGGGGAGGTGTAGCAGGGGACGGCTTTCGCGAGTCACAGAAGGTATGGTATGTAGAGGGCTATAGTGTTATTGTATTATGAGATAATATATTACTTTTGGGTGTGAGGTGAAATAGGGCCATATGTGAATCTAGGTATTCATCACTGAGGTTATGGTATTCGATAGAATCTCCATTTTTATGATGAGGGGCAGCCTTCTATGTTTTCTATTTATATATAGTAATACACTAGTTATTGATTATAGATAGAGAAAGAAATGGAAAAATATATACATATATGTTAATATAACAACAATAATAATAAAATTATAAATGCATATTTATAGTGTAATATCTGATGGCTATAGTGTACAGGGATATATATATAGACAATAACGGCCTGAATAAGCTATGGTAGATGCCGGCATTAAGATTAGTCTTAAAACAAGCATGTAGGATCTATATAAGACTTGTTTAGTATTTACGAAGAAGGGGAGAGACGTAGCGACATAGCCTCGATAAGCTTCCTTGAAATACATCCGAATTTCAGAAAAGTAAAACGTAGGCGTTTTTTTCTTGCAAATTATCATCAGTAATGGTGCATGCCTTAGGAAATTCACACTATATATATTTTAGTATCTTCGCTGAAATGAGCTATTTTGGACTATTAGATATATTTTATATTTATAGGGCTAGATGTACAAGCACAATTGAAAGGATGGATTAACCACTGATGGGGCGCGTACCTGACGCTCTGAAAGTCCCACCCCAGCAAGGTAAACGGCTCAAATGCGAATTAAATTGCAGGTCGAATGAACTTCACTGCATATTAACGATATTGGATATATCTATATATGTATGTATTTATTTATAAATTTAGAAGCTAAATAAGATACGTATATACAATTACTGACATATGTAACTGTCCACATACACAGCCTAAACCCCTCCGCAGGTGCGGTAGATCAGTATTTTTTTTCTTAGCCACAGGCATAAAATCATGTTTTTCTTTTGCATAATTGTATAGGTTCGTCAAGGGAACCTGTTGGCAGATAATCTTTTTTTTCTTCAAAAATGGTATTTTATAATTTGAATATTCATGAAGCATTTTGTTATCATTTTCCATTAATCGGATTTCTTTCGTGTTGTAGTGATATTTGTTGTAGAATTACTTAAACCGATCACTAGTCCATCATTAGGAGAGCCGACTCTCTAGGTCATTCATGGAATACTATATAGAATAGCTATTATAATACGACTAAGTATAGCCAGTATAAAATTCGTACAAAGATATAGTAGCAAAGCAAGCCAGGGTCAAAGCACAAGAACAAAAAACCACGCCTAATGACATTGACTAAGTTGTCACATACACACGACGACAATATATGTTATTATATATGCGCTACACAAGCACCACACTATCTACATCACACACACGAGCTACCACACTACACACGACAACACACACAGCTACACGATCAACACACACACAACACACACACACACACAGAGCTACACACACACACACATGTATTTTATGTGTGTGTGTATGGATATACTATCCCTTGCGATATATTTGTATGTATATATATATTATATATGTAACGTATTATATATATATATATATATATATAATTATAGTATGATTATATGAATATGTAGAATATGTATGATATATGTAGTAAGTATATGATTGTTAATATGTGTGAGTCACTACAGAATATACATGTATTATGTAGGATATACTATATCATCACAATATATCATATTGTAATGTCTTCACCGTCCAGCGTTTCTCCCTCCTCGTTCCCTTCTTCTCCTTCTCCGGCGCTCCGTCCTCGCTGGTATACTGTTTTCACTTCTATGTTCACCGCCCTCCCGCTTTCACCTTCCTCCTCTTCCTCCTTCTTCAACACTTATATCTCCCTCGTTCCACCTTCCTTCGCTACTTCCTATCTCCTCCTTTTACTTCTATCCTTCGCTGTTCCGCTTCCCCCATTCAGTTACTGTTAGGTAAGGAAATAGTGCTAAGGTTGAGATTAAGTAGGGCGTTTTGGTTAGGTTAATATGGAATTGTGTTAGGTTCGTTAACGATACTATTTTTGGTTTAGCACATATAGCTGCAGAAGAACACATACTCACGGAACGCAAGCCAGGTAGACACACACACTACCTACTATACAAATTACATATATAGCACGAAGTCTTATAATTTGCTATAAATTATAACTACAATATATTGATATATATGAATATATATACAAGCATAAGATACTTAGCACAGCACACATACACCCTTACAACACATACACATCGCTATACACCCTTATACACACATACATAGCACATAATAGCTATACATCGTATAAACATGTGAATTACATATTTTTGGGCGATTATAAAATACTATATTATATATACTGATATATATATATTATATGACTATGATATATAATATATATAGTATTCGTATATATATCAATGTAGGTGTAAGAGCTGGAATGATGGGCCCTACCAAGAGTATGGTAAGGAGGGGGGAGGGGGGGGAGGGGGGGGGTGCGTAGCTTAGGGTGTAAGGTTAGACAACCAATATGTTAGACTCTTATTATATTGTGATGATGGAGTAAAGGCGCTCTGGCGGGGCGAGGAGGGCGAGGTGTTGGCTCTTGGCTCCGCGCGCAGGTAGTCTGCCTTTCAATCGTCCTACCATGGTCTAAAGATGGGCGATTAGATCACGAGCTTAAACATATGACAAATCACTGGTGATGAAATGATAGTGTTTTAGGCTAACAATGCATAGCTTCTTGTGGAAGGGATAGACAATAGGCAACATTGATATGTCATTAGTGTGGCACTAGAACGAGTCAGTCGAAATAAACGAGGTTAAAGCAATGGGATACTTATATGTATGTGTTGTGTGGGAATATAGGCTGTGACAATCATAAGATTATGAGCAATTCATTAAAATTATAAGGCAGAGATAGAATAGGAATAACATATGGCATGCATATTTCATAACAGCACATACAGTAAGTTGGGTTCAGTGAGGTATGTATAATTGATAACATATACGTGTAGGTATGTATATTATAGTATCATATATGTAGTTATGTATATATATAGTAACAGCATATATTTGTGTGTGTATATATATATACTATATATAGGTAGGTATACTATATATATATAATTATATATATATAATATATAAGTATATAGTATCACGGTTATTCGTTAGGTTAAGTTTAGGTTAGTTTAGTTTAGGTTAGGGTTATGGAGCAGCAATACAAATACAATATATAAGCAAAAAAATTATATTTATATAAACATTATATAAATATATGATGCATATGTATATATATAAAAGTAATATCGCACACACCACTAACACAAACATACACCGCACGACCTATACACAAAGTCACACATATGTGTGTGTGTGTAGTGTGTGTGTGTACATATATATACATTATGAATATATATATGGTATATATATAGTTATATTATCTAAATATGATAATAAGATAAGAGTATGCATATGGAGGTGTATGATATACACTTTATCTTGAGCGGTGCAGCTTGTAGTGTACCGGCTGCCTGATATATATCCGCCACGGTCCTCTTACATATGGCCATTCTTCTGAAAAAAAAACTTTATGAGATGAAGGATCGCGCGTCCACGCGCTCGCTCCCAAGGAGGGGGTTACAACCTCTCGAGAGCGCCACCTCAGTCGCGTCCTAAAAACGCCGCTTGCTTCTTTATCCAGCTAGTGGGTGAGGATGCCCGTCGCGTGAGGATGCTGTCATTCAATAGAAAAACGTTTTTTATTTTGCATTTATTAATTTCTTTTAGTGTAGTTTTCATCAAATATATTTTAGGATGCTTGTTTTGAGAGCGAACCTAACTCAAAGAAGAAATAGTATCGCGCACAAAAAGAAAAGAAAAAAGAAATAAAAAAAAAAACGCATTTCAACTTCATTATATGATATTGTCACATTTAACACACTCATTAGCACAGGTGAGAGTACAGTGCTATCGAGTCAGTGAATCCATATCTTATATGTTAAGATAACAGGTAGAGCAGTGCATGGGTCCTCTTATGTCTACTTAGGCCTCCTACACATACACACGACACCCACACCACAACACACACACACGAAGAAACTACTACATATGTATAGTTATTAGATATATTATAATACAATTATATGCTATACATATTGATAGTATAATATATATAATTATATATAATATAATTATTATATATATTAGGGTTTGTATATAGTACGATTATATATGTATATAGATATATAATGTTTATATACATATTATATGAATTTATATTATATATAATTTAGTATATTATATATAATAGTGTATAGTTTATATGTATTATTAGCACTATGAAGAATACATATATGATGTGAGTGTGTGGGTTGGGTGTGTGTGTAATCTATGTCTATATTAAGCTAATTCTTCTATTTATACAGCCGCACATGACTACTGCTGAGTTCCTCTCTTCTTCCTGCTTTCCTCCTCCTCCTCTAACTTCTACTTCTATCTTTCGTTCCCCCCGCTTACTCCTCTTTCCTCCTACTTCCTCTACTTCAACTTCTACTCTTCTCAGTTCCCCCTTTTCCGCTCCTCCTGCCTCTTCCTCCTTCCTTCAACTTTTATCATTTTCGTTCCCTTTTTACTGCTCCTCATCTTCTTTCGTCACCCCTTGTCACTTCTATTCTCTCGGCGCTGCCCCTTTATTGCATACACAAAAACGGACATTTATGAATGTATAATAAATGTATATATATTTTTTTGATATAATAGTAAACATTTATGTATAGCATGTATATAGTTTAAATGTATATTAATACAGCACTACATCATTACAACTACATAAAAAACCAAAAAGAAATAGGATTGTCTATAGACATCACGATCATGACAGCAACAGCACACACGGCACAGCACACAATAGATCTATGCACTATAACAAAACAGCATATGCACAAACACAAAGACTACCACAGCACACTCATCAAACACACAAAGACTCTAATCCACACTTACTATACATAACATACATACGATATGATAATATTATATATATGTATATATATCTAGATACATTATATATTATATATAATAATTTATTATATATGAGTGTAGAGAGTAGAAAGAGAGAACATTAGCACTAGTGAGGGTAGAGATTGAATAATGAAATAAGGAAAAATATAGATACATAAAAGGAAAAGTGAATGCGTATACATGGATTATGATGTATATAAGCATATATTATACATCAAACATAAAACACACCACTTTCTCTCACCTTTCTCGCTTCTCTCTCTCTCTTCGGTCCACTCATCTCTATCTCATCTCGGTCTCTCTGTCAAATCATCTTCCTCTCTC
>NC_051427.1:26085556-26086856 GCF_015228065.2 Penaeus monodon | reverse complement strand
TTTCTCTCTCTCCCCTCCCTCCCTCTCTCCCTTCTCTCTCTCTCTCTCACACACACACACCAGTGACATGAGGTCGGTTGCCTCCCCTTCCCTCCCTTACTATAGAGTTTGCCCCCTCGGCCGTTCCCTGACTTTTTAGTTCTTAAAACTATAATTGTAAAGCATAAATCGCCACTGTGTCCACAAGCTGCTCAGATCAATAAAGATAAACAGTAGATTAACAGAATTATGTCTTTCATTTGGAAATATCATAATTTCCTGCATGCATGTAACTTTCTGTTTCAAATATTCATCAACGGTGTTCCACTGTCCAAATTTCTTGGCACTCTTTTCCACCCAAGAAAAAAAAAAGATCATCGTGACATCTCCCCCCTCCCCGTGACAAACACATACCACACATACCCACAACACACACACACACACATTTGCACACAAACAAACACAACACACACACAGACAAACAACACACAACACACACACACACAAAACAAACATATACAAAAATAAAACACATAAACGAAACACATCATCACACATATATAACTATATAATATAAATAATAACACATATAATAATCAATAATAAATCAACATAACTAATATCATATATATACAATAATATAAATATATATATGGGTATAATATTATATATATATATATATATATATATATATATATATATATATATATATATATATAATATGTATGTATATATGTATATATATATATATATATATATATCATAATATATATATATATATATTATATATATATATATATATATATATATGTGTGTGGTGTGTGGTGTGTGTGTGGTGGTGTGGTGTGTGGTGTGGTGTGTGTGTGTGTGGGGTGTGGTTTTCTTGTGTGTGTGTGATGTTTACATATATATCAATAATATAATATATATATATGATATATATATAATATATATATATGATATATATATATATGTACAATAATATATAAAATATATATATTATATATATATATATATGTAATATATATATATATTATATTATAATATATAAAAACACATACATACATATATATATATATATAATATAAAATATATATATATATATATTAATAATATGTACATATAATACATATACATATATATATATATATATATATAATATATATATATATATAATATATATATGTGTATTATGTGTGTTTTAGTTGTATTGTGTGTGGTGTGTGTGGTGTGTGTGTGTGTGTGTGTGTGTGTGTGTGTGTTGTGTGAGTGTGGTGTGTGTGTGTGTGTGTGTGTGTGTGTGTGTGCGTACACATACATA
>NC_051427.1:26052806-26077956 GCF_015228065.2 Penaeus monodon | reverse complement strand
TCCCCCCCCTTCCTTCCCTTTCCCTCCCCTCCCTCTCTCTCCTCCTCCCCTTCCCTCTCTCCCTCCTCCTCTCCTCCGCGAATCACCCCTTCCTTCCTTCCATCCCTCTCTCCCTCTTCCTCCTCCTCTCCCCCTCTCTCTCTCTATTCCCTTTCCTCCCTCTGCCTCCCTTCTCCCTCTCCCTCTCTCCCTCCTCCTCTCCTCCGCGAATCACCCTTCCTTCCCCCGCAGGTACCTGAAGCAGAGCGAGAGGTACGACGCCCGCCTCAAGACCCACCACGAGCCCCAGCGGTTCTGGCCGATTAACACGCTGAGTTCGCCCTTCTGCAACCGCCGCGGCTACGGCCAGGACCAGTATCCGGACCACATGCGCCTGCGTTCCACTTACGGCATGGCCCACGTGCGCATGCGAAGCCCGTGCACGCGCCACTCATTAAGAAGCTCTATTTGTAGGAGGGGGAGGGAGGGAGGGAGGGAAGGGTGGGTGGGGTGGGAGGAGAGGAAGGAGGGAGGGAGGGAGGGAGGGAGGGAGGGAGTGGGGTGGGAGGAGGGGAGGGAGGGAAGGAAGGGTGCAGTGGGAGAGGAGGGAGGGAGGGAGGGAGTGAGGTGGGAGGAGAGGAAGGGAGGGAAGGGTGCAATGGGAGAGGAGGGAGGGAGTGGGAGAGGGGAAGAAGGGAGAGGAAAGGAGGGAAGGAGAGAAGGAGTGAGCGAAGAAGAACCAAAGAAACAGAATAAGAGAGAGTTGGGATAACGAAAAGAGGAGGTGGGATACAGAGAAAGTGATGATAGAAAAAGGGAGAGATAGTAAGGAAGGAAGGAGGGAGAATAAGAGAAAAGGATAGAGGAGAGACAAACAGAGAGAAAGAGAGAAGGAAAATAGAAGATAGGGAACTAGAGGAGGGAAGGAGAAAGGAGGTAGAAAAGAAGAACGAAGGAAGGAAGACATAAAAAGAGAAGAAACAGAGAAAGAGGGAGGGAAAGAGAGTGTCGATAATTAAGTCATTATTAATACCATTATCACTGTTACTGTTATTACTATTACTATTACTATTATTATTATTACTATCATCATCATTATCATTACTATTGCTCTTATTATGATTAAGGTCATTATGATCGTCATTATGGAATCCTCATTATTATTATTATTATTATTATTATTATTATTATCATTATTATTACTATTATTATTATTATCATCATTATTATTATCATTGATGCTATCATTGTTGTTATAACCAAAATCGTTATTATCATTATTATCAGTATCATTATTACTATCATCATCATTGTTTTTATTATTATCATCAATAATTATCATCGTCACTTTCATTACTAAGTTTACTATCAGTATTGATATAATTATCATTATTATCGTCAAAATAATCATTATCACCATTATATGATACAGGAACGTTATCAAAGTCACACGTGTGTCCAAATTTGTGATGAAAGCGGAAGAAAGATAATTAATAATAATAATAAAGATAATAATAATAAGAACAATAATAATAATGATAATAATAATAGTAATAATGATGATGATGAAAATGATAATGATAATTAAGTAATAACAGTAATAATAATAGTACCATTTTTGTATGCATCTAGCTTTTACACTGCCAATCCACAGTGACAAATATCTTTTATTTATTTATTTATTTATTCATTCATTTATTTTTAATCGCAGCTGAAAGAATAAGAACGTTTTTACCCAAAGCGGATGGACAAACTGACCTTTGACCTCAATTCGCCGTCAACTCAGGTCAGGAAAACGATATCTGTGATTACTCTTCTTGTAAATTTCTTCTTAGCCTTGTTTATATATATAATTGGTGTAATTACTGTAATCATTATCATTTTTTTTTCTTTTCGTTTCTTTTTCTTTCTTTTCATATGCATCCCAGTCAACAGGTTTTCCGATATTTCGTGAGGATAAAAGTCACTTTGACCCACTTCTGGTTTCTTGAGGAACATTTAGCCAATCCATTTTTCGCGCCAACTTGGAGACTTAGACTTCGGTCTAAGGTGCCCGTAACCTACCGTAAAAAAGAAAAGAAAAGAAAAAAAAACTTATTTACAAACAACGTCAGTTAAATTTTGCAGCAAAATCTATTACTCGTATTACAATTCTGTATAAATTCTTACGTCGTGATATACAGGTAAACTCTATTTAACACCGAAATCATGGCTGTAGTGAACAACACTAATGACAGTGATTATAGCCATGATAATAAAGCATTGGATGAAGAATGAATAAATAAATAAAATCGACACCACGTTAGCTTACGAAAATAATCATCAGAATTTGTACCGGACGTTCATTTGAATCTTACCTGGCTTTCCTCTTCACTGCCAGCAGAAGAGGAAGGACATTCATGGCAAGAAAAAATGGTAGAGAGAGAGACAGAGAGAGAGAGAGAGAGAGAGAGAGAGGAGTGAGAGAGAGAGAGAGAGAGAGAGAGAGAGAGAGAGAGAGAGAAGGAGGCAGAGAGAGAGAGAGAGAGAGAGAGAGAGAGAGAGAGAGAGAGAGAGAGAGAGAACGAGAGTGAGTCAAGCAACACAGAGCAACAGATGCAACAGAACAGGAAAACCTTCCGATCGATTTAACTCCGCGTAAATCGAGTCAGGAAACCGAAACCAACCGTCTGTTACAAAGAGAAAGAAAAAGCTGTTAAACTTGTCCGCGAAAAAAAAGACGGAGAGAACAAGTGGATAAGAACTAAAAGCAGAATTAGATGAAACACAGAACCATGAGCACTGACTTAATAGGACTCAAAGAACCAAGGAAATGGGCGGGGAAAACGTAATATGAAACTTTCGCGCCAAAAGTTGAACTCTCAAAATAATAAATCGAATTGCCTTGTAGTATTAATGTCTGATCAAGGGCGTTATTGATGGGGTAGTTGTCCCCTTAAGACATTGTGTGCCTCCCCCCCCCCCCCTGAAACACAGAACCGTGAGCAATGACTTAGTAGGACTCAAAGAACCAGTTTAAGAGTCAAAAGATGTTGACTTAGGAGAAGCAGAGAGCCACAACTTAAAAGCCAAATGTCATTGACTTAGGAGAAACCTGAACACAGAGCCAAAAGCGGATGACTTAGGAGAGAGAGAGAGAAAAAAAGTTGAAACTATCTTAAGGAGGGAAGAAATTAGCCAAAGAGGATGCATAATAAGAAAAAAAAAAGTCGATAAAAGATGAAATAAAAAAGTAAAATTCTGTAAAATCAATGCGTCCTTTCGATAGATCTCGAAACGCGCCAAAAATAAACGCAGAAAAAAATCTTTCCACTTTCTTTCAGAAGAGTGGTGATGCAATCTTTAATTTCCTTGTATATTATCAACTGTTTTTTTAAGGTCGGAAACATGTACATTATTGTAATTTTAAGGTCTTAGCATAGATTCCCTCTTAAAAAAAAATGGGAAAATAAAGGGGGAAAAAAAAAAGCTGTTTTTTTTATCCCTTATTTTTTTTCATTTTTTCTATAATTTTTATTCTAAAATTTTCTGCCCTTATCAACATACCTACCTGTCTATCGTCAAGAACATTTTATTACAAACTTTTACCTGGAGATCAGCATAAAATTAAATTAAAAATCCTTTTCAGATTTTTTCTCTTTTTTTTTTTGCAATTCAATTTGGCTTCGTGTATAACCCTAATGACCCTTATTTCATTAAACTATTATAGCACCCCGATTTAAAATTTCGCTAAAAAAGTTTTTAGGGGGGAATTTATATTTAGTACCACCGTAGTGCATATAAATATATCAAACCCTGGTAATAATGATAATAATAATAATAATAACAATAATTATAACAATAATAATAAATAATAAAAAAAAAAAAACAACAACAAAAACCAAAAACAACAAAAAAACAACAACAAAAAAAAACCCAAAAAAAAAAACAACAATAATAATAAAATTAAAAAAAAAATTATAAAAAAAAAAAAAATTTTTTGAATCTTCTTAGGTTAATTTTAAGAAAAAAGACTTTTTCAAAAATTTTTTTTTTTTAAATAAAGTAATTATTACTTTTGGGCAATTTTTTTTTTAAAAGAATAATATTTCTTAATTTTAAGGGTATTTTAACACGGTTTGTTTGTTTCAATCAAAAAAAAGTTTTTTTTATTTTTTTTGCCCATTTGTTCAAGGCTAAATTTTCTCCTTAATCAATTATTTCCTAAAAATTAAAAAAATGGGGGGAAAAAAAAAAAAAAAAAAGAAAAAGTATTTCCCCCCCCAAAAATGGGGAAAAACTTTTAAAGAAATTTCCCCAAAAGTTTAATCCAAAATGAAAATTGAATTGCCCCTTTTATTTTAATGTTTATAAAGAGGGCGATTGAGGGGGGGTAGTTGCTACCCCCTAAGACTGTGTTTCCCTCCCCCCCAGCCTATATTTTATTCACTATATTAAACCTATATAGGTCCGGTTATAACTTTAAAAGTGTCCCTGGAATCGCTCGTTTTTCTAAAGGTTTGTTCTTTCCTCTCGCCAACTCAGCTTTGCCCCCCCCGAAACCAAAAGCTAAAAAACGCCCCTTGGGCGATAACCTTCGCCCTTTTACCCATATTTTTTTTCACGATAACCCTTTTGGGTTTTAGTGACTGCTGGCGATGGAATTCCAGCTAACTGACATACGTGAAAGTTGCATTCCCGTCAACCAAGATTGCATAAGAAGTGCCTAATGTTAGTGGCTGATTGACACGATCGCCTTGACACGACATGGTCTATCAGGGTAAAATAGCTCCCAGTGGAAGAATTATAGTTTACGCTCGTTCTTTATATTTATAGTATATACAATTGCAACGAGTACTCATTAAAAAATCTACGACAAGGGTGAACAACTATAAAAAAAATGTTTAAAAATACTTGTAGTGATCAGGTGAAATTGTTTGCAATCATTATTTAACCATCATGAATTCTTACATAAACCGAGGTAGATGATATAGATCATGAAACAAAAGTATAACCTCTGCACTTAATAAAAACGAAACATCAAATTAAAACACAGTAAAACCGACGAGAAACGAACAAAAGAAAAACATAATAAAACACCTGAGAACCGAAACGACCTGATGAAAACCGAGACGGTCCAGCAAATGAATGTCCAAAACTAAAACCAGACTAGAGCATCTGCATCCAAAATAATCACTACCTTTATCCCTGTGTTCGAAAGCACTCTACCTAGCTTTTAACAGAGGACTTGTAGTTCGAGGAGGAACGTTTTCAGCGTTTTAATTTCAGGTATTACTGGTTGAACCACGTGATGCTCAGCAGAAGAACAACGTCATGGTCAACGTGCAGGATTACCCGTCTAGTATAGACACTGCTACTGAAGAAATCAACGGGAACCTTTTCGTCCCCTCTCCTAGTCAGTCGGTGAAAGATTAAAAGGGAAACCGGGGGGGGCAGCGTAAAGGACCTGCCCTTGGCGACAGCTGCTGGAACGCACAACAAAATTGCTGCGTGGGGCGGGGGCACGAGACACTAGAGGTTATGGTCCAGCTGTCATTCTAAATTTTGTCCTTTGGTAAATATAAAACTTTCAAAAAAAAAAAAAAAAAGTAAAAATAAAAAAAAAAAAAAAAATTTTTTTTTTAAAATTTAAAAGGGGGGGAAAAAAAATTTTTAAAAAAAATTATAAAATTTAAAAATAAATTTGTGTGGTGGGTGTGTGGGTGGGGGTGGGTGGGGGGGGGTGTGTGGGCGGCGGTAGGGGGTTTGAGGAGGGGATTTTTTGGGTTTTTTTGGGGGTTTTTATGGGGGGGAGAAAAAGGAAGGGGTTAAAAATGGCCGGCTGGGAAGAGAAAGGGGGGGGGGGAGGAGGAGGGGGGACGAGAAAACCCGGAAGAGAGAAGACCCGGAAAGGGGAGAGCAGGACGAGCGTTAAAAGAAAATTTTGAGAAAAAGAAAACATCACCCAAAAAGGAAAAAGGGAACGTTTTCTTTTACTGCGTACCAAGCAGAAAATAAAAAAAAAAAAAAAATTAAAAAAAAAAATAAAAATAATTTTATTTTATTAAAAAGAAAATTTTTTAAAAAAAAAAATTTAAATAAAAAATAAAAATAAACAAAAAAAATTTAAAATAAATTATTATTAAATTAAATTAATAAAATTAATGTATAAAGTATAATACATAAAACCCACACACTTACAACCACACACCACACCCCCATGCACACACACACACACCCCACAACACACACACACACACACCACACACACACACACACCACCCAAACCAATATATATAATTATTAATATAAATAAATTTTTAAAATAAAATATAATATAATAAAATTTTTATATTATGAAAATAATAATAATAAAATATATAATAATTAAATATAATTTTTAAATATAATATAATAAATAATAAATAATAATATATAAATAATATTTATTTTAAAAATTTAAATTATAAAAATTTAATTTATATTTATATATATAAATAAAATTATTTAATATATATTATTATTATAAAATATATATATATATATGCATATATATATATATATACAAAATGAAATCAATTGGTTACGCAGTAAAATAGAAAAGCGATTCCTAATTCTCCTTGATTGGGTGATGTTATCTCTTTCTCTCACACATTTTCTTTTAACGCTCTGTCTCTGCATCTCCCTTCCAGGGATCTCTCCTCTCTCTCTCTCTCTCCTCTCTCTCTCTCTTCTCTCTCTCTCTCTCTCTATATATATATTATAATATATATATATATATATATATATATCTATATATATAGATATATATATATATATTATGTTATGTATATATATATATATATATATTATGTATAGTTATATAATATATATATATATATATATATATCTATACTATCTATCTATCTATCTATCTATCGCTCTATGTAATATATATCATATATATACTCTATCTCTCTCTTCATATCTCTTCTCTCTCTATCTATATCTCTCTCTATCTCTATCTCTATTATCTATGGGCCGGCGGTGGCCGATGGTTAGAGCGTCGACTCAAGCCTGTCCCGACGGCAATCTGAGTTCGAGGGTTCGCGTCCCCGTGGGCCAGCGCGTTGTTTCCCTTGGGCAAGGAACTTCACCTCGATTGCCTGCCTACCACTGGTTGTCCGAAGCCAACCTCAAGTCAGTGCGGGTACTAGAGATGTGACTCGATCAAACCACGCGGGCGGAATGAGGCATGGCAAACCACTCGCCTGCTAAATTGCCTAACAAAAAATCAGGAATGCCATGATCGTCAAGGCCACGGTGGCCGATAATGGGTTGGCGCGTCGGACTCAAGACTATCACGACGGCAATCTGCAGTTTTTCGAGGGTCTGAGTTCACCGACCGCCGCGGTTGTTTCCTTGGGCAAGGAATTCACACCTTGATTGGCCTACCTAGCCCACTGGGTGCCAAGCCAGCCAAGTCAGTGCTGGTCCCAGGCCCGAATAAATAGAGAGAATGATTACCTGAAGGTACCACCGGCAATCTCCGTGAAGAGAACTGGGGACTCCTACCACGTACTCGCTCCAGAGCATCAAACATGAAAACTACAATTACGTATCATGCTGTGACCACGGCGCTCATACATGAACCTCACCGTTAAAAGAAAGAATATATATATAGTATTATATATATATATATATATATATATATATATATTGTATATATATATATATATTATATATATATATATATATTATACATACATATAACACACATATAATAGATAGATATATGATTATACATATAGACATACATACATACATATCATAATATACATATATATATATGTATTATGTATATACTATATATATCTATATATATATATATAGATATATATAATATGTAGGTATGTATATGTATATCATATATCTATATAGGTTTGTTATATGTATGTATAATATATATATATATTATTCTATTATATTTATATATATAATAGTATAATATATAAATATATATATATATATTCTATATCTAATATATATCTATATCATATATATATATATATCCGTATGTATGCTATGTGTTATATATGCACATTGGCAAGCAAACAGGCAATTGGCAATATTATATGAAACGACTTTATGAAATTAAACACAATAATTAATCACAATAATTAGATATAATAGTGTATATAATCATAATTGTATAATGCTAAATAGTTTCCATCTTGCAACATCCATATAAAAACATAACGTTAGCGAATTTATTAAAAATAAAAAAAAAATATTTCATCCACTCATCCCGAAAATAAAAGATCTTGGCAAACTAGTGGGCTTTCTCTCTCTCTCTTCTTTTCTCGTCTCTCTCCTCTCTCTGCCTTCTCGTCTCTCTCTCTCAGCTCTCTCTCTCTCTCTCTCATCTCCTCTCTCCTCTCATCTCTCTCTCTCCTTCTCTCCTCCTCTCTCTCTCTCTCCACTCGTCGCTCTCCCTTGTCGTTCTCATCTCTCTCTCTCTCGTGGTCATCTCTCTCTCTCTGCTCTCGCTCCTCTCTCCCCTCTCTCTCTCTCTCTCTCTCCCTCTTCCTCTCTCGGTCACTCTCAGCCTCAAAGCTCTTCTCCCCCTTGTCTCTTCCTCTCTTTCGTGTCTCCCCCCTTCTCTCCAGCATCTATCTCTTCATCGCTCCCTCCTCAAGTTCCCTCTCCACCTCTCAATCTCCTTCCTCCCCACCCTTCCGTCCCTCTCGCTCCTCTCTCTCGTCCATCTCTCCACTCTTCCTTCTCTCTCTTTCTTCACTCCCTCCTCTCTTCTCTCTCCTCTCCTCTCTTTCTCTCTCCATTCATCATCCCCTCTCCATCCCTCTCTCTCTCTCTCCCGTCATCTGCCCTCTCCTCCTCCTCAAAACTCTTCCAACTCTCTACTCTCTCCTCATCCTCTCCTCACCTCTCTTCGGATCCATCGATACTCTCTCTTCTCTTCTATCTCTCTCTCTCTCTCTCTCTCTCTTTGCCGTTCTGTCCTCTCTCCTCTGTGCCGTTTCTTCTCTTCTCGTCCTCTCCCTCAAACTCGTCTCTTCTCTCGTCTCTTCGCTCTCGTTCACGATCCTCATGCGCCAGCCTTCTCTCTTCACCCTCCGTCTCTCGTGTCATCTCTCTAGTCTTCTCTCTCTCTCTTCGTCTCTCTCTCCTCTCTCCGTCGTCTCCTCGTTCTCCTCTTCTCTCTTCTCTCTCTCCTCTCTCTCTCTCCCTTTGTCATTTTTTCTCTCTCTCTCCCTCTCTCTCTCGTCTCTCTCGTCTCCCCAACGTCATCTCTCGTCTCTCTCTAGCTCTCGTTTGCCCCGTTTTCTCCCGAGCCGGGTCGTCTCCATCTCTACCTTCTCTCTCTCACATCTCTCTCTCGCTCTCTCTCTCTCCTCCTTCCTCTCTCTCTCTCTCTCCTCGATCTCTCCCTCCGTCTCTCCTTCTTCCTCCCTTCTCTCTCCGTCATCAGAATCTCATCTTCTCTCTCTCTCTCCTCTCTCTCTCTCTCTTCTCTCTCTCTCACCTTTTGTCCGTTTTCCTCTCTCTCTCTCTTCTCTTTCTACTCTCGTCGGTTCTCTCTCTCTGTCTCTCTCCGCTCCTCCCCTCTCTCTCTCTTCCTCCCCTACTCTCTCTCTCTTCCTCCTTCTCTCGTCTCTCTCCCTCTCCTCGTCTTCCCTCTTTGTCGTTTTCCTCTCTCTCTCTCTCTCCTTCTTTGGTCTTTTCTCTCCTCTTCTCTCCTCAATCTCTCCCTCGTCTCTCTCCCTCTCAGTCTTCTCTCATCGTCTCTCGGTCGCGTTATTCTCTCTCTCTCTTCTTCTCCTCCCTCCTCGTATCTCACTTCTCCTTCTCTCTATCGTCATTTCTATTCTCTCTCTCCTCTCCTCTTTCTCTCTCAATCTCTCTCTCTTCTCGCTTTCTCCTCAGCCTCCGATCGCTCTCTCTCTCTCATCTCATCTCTCTCCTCTCCCTCCGTCTCTCTCTCTCTCTCTCTCCTCTCTCTCTCTCTCTCTCTCCTCCAGTCGATCTCTCTCCTCCCTCCTCCAAGTCTCCTCCTCCTCTCTCAAGTCCGGGGACCATCCCTCTCTCTCCTCTCTTCTCTTCTCTCTCCTCCCCTCTCGTCTCAACTCTCATCATTTCTCACCCTCTCCCCTCTCTCTCTCTTCCGTCTCTCTCTCCTCACTCTCTCCTCTCTCTCTCTCTCTTCTCTCTCTCTTCTCCTCCTTCTATCTCTCCTACCTCTCTTCTCTCTCCCTCTCGCCTCTTCTCTCGTCGCGTCACCTCCTCATCTCTTCTCTCTCTTCTCTCTCTCTTCCTCTCTACTCTCCTCTCATCCTCTCTCGTCTCTCTCTCATCTCTCTCCCCTCTCTCTCGTCTCTCTCCTCGGGATCTTCCTCCTCTCTCTCTCTCTCGTCCGCTCTCCTCCTCGCTCTCTACGCTCTCTCCTCTCTCCTCTCTCCTCTCCATCATCTTCCCTTCCTCTCTCTCTCATCTCTCTCAATCTCTCCCTCCTCATCTCTCTCTCCTTCCTCTCTATCTCTCATCTACTATCTCTCTCGTCTCTCTCTCTCTCCTCTTTGCCATGTCTCCTCTCTCTCGGTCAGTCTCTCGAGCTCCACTCTCTCTCCTCTCTTCTCTCTCTCTCTCACTCTCTCTACTTCTCTCCTCTCTGCCATTTCTCCTCTCTCTCTCTCTCTCATATCTCAGCTCTCCCCTCTCTCTCCCCCTCCTCTCTCCTCACCCTCTCAATCTCAACTCGGTCATCGTGATCCTCTCCCCCTCTCCTCTGCTCACCTCTCATCTCTCCAGCTCTCTCTCTCTCTCTCTCTCTCTCTTTGGCCTTCTCAGTCTCTCTCTTCTCTTCTCTCTCTTCACCTCATCTCTCTCTCTCTCTCGCATCCCCTCTCATCCCTCTCCCTCTCTCCTCTCCCTCTTCCCTCCTCCTCTCTCTCTCTCTGTCTCCTCTCTCGTCTCTCTCTCTCCTCTCTCCTCATCTTCTCTCTCGTCCTCTCCAATCTCTCCTCACTCCCCTCTCGTACAAAAAAAAAAAGGGTCCTCTCGTCTCTCTCTCTCTCTCGGGATGTTGCTTCTCTCTCTCCCCTCTCTCACTCCTCAGTCCTATCATCTCTCTCTCTCTTTTTTTTTTTTTTTTTTTTTTTTGGGGTCGTTCTCCATCGTCTCTCTCTCTCTCTCTCTCCCTCTCTCTTCGTCCTCGCTCTCTCTCTCTCCTCGTCCTCCTCGATTCTCAGCCATCGTCTCTCTCTCCTCTCCCCTCATCTCTCTCTCTCTCTCTCTTCATCATCTTTATGTCGTTCTCATTCCTCTCTCTCCTCTAACTCTCTCTCTCCTCTCTCTCTCTCCTACCTCATCTCTCTCTTCTTCTCATGTAAGTCATCTCTCTCCTCCTCTCTCTCTCTACTCACAAAAGTCTGCGTCTCGTCTCTCTCTCCTCTTCTGATCTCGTCATCTCTCTCTCTCTCTCCTTTCTCTCTGCGTTGTGCGGGTCTCGGTGCTGTCCTCTCGGGGGTCGTTCGGGGGTCTCGGTCTCGGCGTGGGGCCCTCCCTCCCTCTCTCATCTTCTCTCGGGGGGGGGGGGGCTCGGGGTGCGGGTCGCGTGGAGGCAGGGGAGGGGGGGAGGAAGAGAGGGCGGTCCTCTCGTCGGGTCATCTCGCCTCCTCGGGGCCTCTCGTCTCTCTCTCTTCTGTCTCCCATCTCTCTCTCTCTCTCTCTCTCTCTCTTCTCGTTCTCTCATCTCTCTCTCTCTCAATTCGCTCCCCTCTCCTCCCTTTGGTCGTTTCTTCTCTTCTCATCTTCTCTCTCTCTCTCTCCTCTCTCTTCTCATCTCTCTCGCATCAATCTCTCCAGATCTCTCGCGTCTCTCTCTCTCTCTCTCTTCTCTTGTCGTTCTCATCTCCCTGACTCTCTCTCTATATCTCGATCTCTCTCTCTCTTCTCTCCTCGTCTCTCATCCCTCCCTCTCTCTCTCGCCTCTCGACTCTCGCTCTCTTATCTCTCCTCTCTGCTCTCTCTCATTCTCCTCCTACCCTCTCTCCTCTCTCGTCTTCTCTCTCTCTTTCCATTTCTCTCTTCTCATCTCTTCTCTCTCTCTCTTCCATCTGCATTTCTTTCTCCACTCTCTCTCGCTCTCTCTCGTCCCTCCTCTCTCTCTCTCCTCTCTCTTTCCCTCTCGACTCTCCCCTCTCTCATCCTCTCATCCTCGTCTCTCGCTCTTCACCCCCTTTCCTCTGTCCTCCTCGTGCTCTCCCTCTCCTCCATCTTCTCTCTCTCCCGCTTCCTCTCTCCTTCTCTCTGTCTCTCCATCTCTCCCTCTCTTTTCTCTCTCCCTCTCTCTCGGCAGCGAATTCTCTGCTCTCCTCTCTCTCATCTACTTTCGTTCTCGTCTGCTCAATCCCCTTTCTCTCTCTCTCTCCTCTCTCTCCTCCCTCCTCTCTCTCCCTATCTCTCATCGTCTCTCCCTCTCTCCTCATCTCCTCTCTCTCTCGGTCCCCTCCTCTCTCCTCCCTCTCCTTTCTCCTCCCTCTCCTCCGTCTCTCCTCTCTCCTCTTCTAGTCTCTCTCTCTCTCTCTCTCGTCTCTTCCTCTCATTCCGTCAGCTCTCTCGTCTCTCTCCTCCTACTCATCTGTCCTCTCTACTTCGTCGGTCTCGGTCTCATTCAACTCTCCCTCGTCCGGATGCTCAGCTCTCTCTTCTCTCTCCTCTCTCCTCTCCCTCTCTCTCGTCCCCTTTGTCGTTCTCTCTCTATCTCTCTCTTTGCCGTTCTCGTCTCGTCTCTCTCTTCGGAGTCTCCCATCTCTTCTTCTCTCTCCTCTCTCTCTCCTCTCTCTCTCTCTTCTCTCCCCTTTGTCCGTTTTTCTCTCTCTCCTCTCTCTCTCTCTCTCTCGTCGCATCTCTCTCTCTCCTCGCCCTCCTCACGGTCTCGCTGACTCCTCTCTCTCCTTCGCGTCACTCTCAGTCCTCTCCTCTCTCTCATCATCTCGTCTCTCTCAGGTCTCTCCTCGCTCATGAGCTCTCTCAATCTCGGGCTCACATCAACCTCTCCTCCTCTCGTCTTCCTCTCTCTCTCCTCTCTCTCTCTCTCTCTTCTCCTCTTTGTCGTTTTCCTCCCTCTGCATCTCGCTCTCTCTCTCTCTCATCGTCTCTCTCGCGCTCTCTCTGCGCTCTCGTTCTCTCCTCCGAGTCTCTCTTCTCTCTCTCTCATCTCATCTCGCTCACGTCTCTCGTCCTCGTCGTCTCTCGTCTCTCTCTCTTCTCTCTCTCTTTCCGTTCTCGCTCTCCTCTCTCCGCTCATTCTCTCTCTCTCTCTCTCTATCTCTCCTCACTCATTCCCTCTCTCTCTCATCGCCGTCTTCGTCTCTCTGTCATAGTCTCTCGACGGTTCCTCTCTCCCTCCCTCCTCTCTCCTCATCGCTCATCTCTCAAAGTTCTCTCTCTCTCTCTCCTCTCCCTCGTCTCTTTCCTCCTCCTCTCTCTCTCTCTCTTTGTCGTTCTCGTCTCTCTCTCTCTCTCTCTCTCTTCCTCTCTCTCGGCTCGTCTCTCTCTCTCTCTCTCCTCACTCACTCTCTCATCTCTCCTCTCTCTCTAGGTCTCGACTTTCGTCTCTCTCGTCTCTTCTCGTCACTCTCTCCTCTCCTCTCTCATCTTCTCTTCATCCAAACATCTCTCTTCCTCTCTCTCCTCTCGTCTCTCTCCTCTGCTCTCGTTTGTCGTTCTCTCTCTCTCTCTTCTCTCCTGTCTCTCATCATTTGCCTCTCTCCTCTCTATGACACTTCTCTCGTCTCACGTCACTCTCGACTCTCCTCTTCTCCTCTCTCTCCTCATTCGTGCCTCTTCTCTCGTCTCATCATCTTCTCGTCTTTGTCTTCTCTGTCTCTCTCTTCTCTCTCTCTCTCTCTCTCTTTTTCGTTCTCTTCTCTCCTCTCCTCTCTCTCTCTCTCTTTGGTCTTTTTCTCTTCTCTCTCTCTCTCTCTCTCTCCTCTTCTCTTTCTCTCCTCGGGAGTTCTCTCTCATTCTCCAATATCCCGTTTCTTCCATCTCTCTCTCTCTCTCGCGCGGCAAAAATACATCAGATTCTTCTCAGTCTCCTCTTCTCTCTTTGGGTTCGTTCTCTCAGTCTCATCTCCTCTCTCATCCTCTCTCCTCCCTCTCTCCCGACACCCTCAGTCCTGCGAGTTCTCCACCCTCCCCCCCCTCGCTCTCATCCTCCTCTCCTTCTCCATCTCTCTCTCCTCCCTCTCTCTCTTCTTCTCCTCTCTCCTCTCTCTTCTCTCTCCTCGTCTCTCTCCCTCTCTCTCTTTGTCGCTTCTCTTTCGTCTCTCTCTCTCTCTTCTCTCTCTATGTGTGTTGAATCTAGAGTCTCCCGGGATCTCCATTTACGGTCGTTTCGGCACTCACAGGATCGCTCTATGCTGAGGAGAAATCCTACACGGTCGGGTCTATATATCATAAAGGGAAGAGGGGGAGGGGAGGTATATAAGAAAGAGGGAGGAAGAGAGGGGGAGGTCTGAGGGCGGGAGAATGGACATATGTCTACTCTATCATCTATATCAGTCTCAGGGAGTGCTCTTATCGTCTAGATCTTTCTCTTCTCTCGCTCCGCGTTGGGTCATGTTTTCTCGTTCGTCTCCTGCTTATTGTATCTCTACAGTCGATCTTCTCTCTCATCGATAAGATAGTTCATGCAAATTCCTCTTTGTCCGTTCTCCTCCTCTCTCTTCTTTGTCGGATCCGTATCCTCTCGTCGTTACTCTCTCTCTCTCTCCTCTCTCTTCTCTCTCGTCTCATCTCCCGTCTCTCGTCTCTCCTCGTCTCTCTCTCTGCTCGCCCCTCCTCCTCTCTTCTTCATCTCTCTTCTCTCCTCCTCTCTCTCTCTCATCCTTCGTCTCTCGTTCTTCCCTCCCTCGTCTCCGTCCTCATCTCCTCTCTTTGTTGTCGTTCTCTCTCTCTCTCTCGTCTCCTCTCTCCTCTCTCTCCTTCTTTCTTCTGTCTTCTTTCTCTTTCATTCTTTCTCTTTCTTTCTTTTCTTTCTTCTTTTCTTCTCATTCTTCTCTCTTTCTCTTATCTTTTTCTTTGCCTTTCTTTCCTCTTCTCTTCCTTCTCCTTCTTCTCTCTTCTTTTTCCTTCTCCTCCTCCTCCTTCTTCTTCTTCTTCTTTTTTCTTCTTCTCCTTTCTTCCTTCTTTCTCTTCTTCTCCTTCTTTCTTTTTTGGTCCTTCTTCTTTTTCTTCTTCTTCCTTCTTCTTCTTTCTCTTCTTTCTCCTCTATTTCTTTTTCTTTCTTCTTCTCAATGTCCTTCCTCTCTCCTTCGTCCTCTCTTCTCCTATCTTCTTCCTTTTCTCTTCTTGCTTCTAATTCCTTTCTAGCAGTTCTTCTTCGTTTTCCTTCTTCTTCTCCTTCGTTCATCTTATTTCTTCTTCTCCTTCTTCTTTTTCTTCTTCTCCTTCTTCTTCTCTTTCTTCTTCTTTTTCTTCTTCTCCTTTCTTTTTCTTCTTCTTCCTTCTTCTTTTTCCTTCTTCTTCTCTTTCTTTTTCTTTTTCTCCTTCTACTTTTTTTTTCTTCTTCTTCTTCTCCTTCTTCTTCATTAAAAAAAAAAGTTTTTGAGTGTCGCTCAGCCGCCAACTTGGTCTTCTCGCTGTGTTCGTTCGCGCGCTTTTGAATTTTAATTATGACGGTTAATTTTGTGTTGGTTCTACTGTTTTGCAGTTTATTAAACAAGAAATATGGGCTTATACATGTAATAAGTATATAAAAACGTAGAGATATTTACAACCAATATAAATAATGTAGACGAGTAAATGACACCCGAACGAACACCAGTGATCTGTTAAAATCAACAAGATTGAGAAAAAATGAATCAATTTTCAGGCGTAAATTTCTCCTCTTCTCTCTCTCCTGTCTTTCTCATATCTCTCTCGATTCTCGCATCCTCGCCACCTCTCTTCTCCTCGTCTCTCATCAATTTCGTTCCCCTCTCTCTTCTCTTCTCCCGATCATCCGTCTCGAATCTCGTCTCATCCTCCTCTTTCGATCACCGCTCCCCATCTCGTCCTCCCCCCACCCTTCTCTCTCCTCTCCTCGCGTCTCTCTCTCTCCTCTCTCTCTTTTCTCTGTTCTCTCTCTTTCTCTTCTCTCTCCTCTCCTCCTCTCTCTCTCTCCCCTCTATGCCCGGCTTCTTTACTCTCTTCTCTGACTCTCTCCTCGCTCTCCTGCCCCCCCCCATCCTCTCCTCTCTCTCTCTCCTCTCTCCTTCTCTCTCTCCCCTCTCTCTCTTTCTCTCTCTCCCCTTCTCCCCCCGCTCTCTTTCTCTCGTCTCAGGTGGTCTTTCTCCTCTCTCTCATCTCTTTCTATCTCTCTCTCTCTTGATCGTCTCGTCCTCTCTTCTCCTCCTCTCTCTCTCTCTCTCCCTCTCTCTCTCTCTCTCTATATTATATATATATATATATATATATATATGTATACTATTATTTATATATATATATATGTACCTATATGTGTTTGGTGTGGTGTGTTTTGTTTGTGTGGTGTGTTTTGTGTGTGTGGTGTGTGTGTAATACATATTCACACCCTATATATATCTATATATATATATATATATAAATTATATTTATATATCTATATATCTATCTATAATAATATATATATATTTATATTATATATACAGTATATATAAATAAATAAAAATGAATAAATATATCTATACACATATACGTATGTATGTGTGTGTGTGTGTGTGTTTGTGTGTGTGTGTTCGCAACCCCCCCCCCCCATATATATATATATATATATATATATATATATATATATATATATATATATATATATATATATATATATATATAATTGGGAAATATCAACGTCCATTTGTTTCAGCCAAGACACACTTGTCCGAATCCTCAGCCAAAATCCCCGGGGACTTGGCGGCGTCCGGCCAATAGATACGGCTCGTCGAACACGCTCGTTGTGGACTTGATTTGTCTGGGGGGTGGGGGTGCGTAGGCCTATGGGGTCCTAGGGGGTAAGGGGTAAATAGACCTATGGAAATGGGAGGGAGTTGGGGGAAGTGGAGAGGGATGGATAGGCCTATATATTTTTTTTTCTTTTTTTTTTTAGAAAGAGGCTAATGTTTTCTTTTTCTTTGTCCCGTTTGTTTGTTAATTAGTTTGCTTTGAAGAAGAAGAAAAATTAGGGAGTAATATTTTGTTTATGCTGCTGTTCTAGTTCATTTGGTCTCTTCTTTTTTTTTGTATAATTTCTTATTTGGTTATTTTTTTTCTTTCATTATCTTCGGGTCTGTCAGCCTCTGTGTCTTTCTTTCTTTCTTTCTCTTTTTTCTCTTCACTTCTCTCTCTTTCCCTTCTTCTCTCACTCTCTCTCTCTTCATTCTCTCTCTCTCTCTCTCTCTCTCTCTCTCTCTCTCTCTCTCTTTCTCTCTCTCCCTCCCTCTCTCTCTCTCTACCCATCATTCTCTATTTTTCTCTCTCCCTCGCTCTCATTCTCCCCTCATCTTTATTTCACTTCATCTCTCTCTCTCTGTTTCCCTTCTCCTTTATCCACCCCCTTCTCTGCGGATACATCTCTAAAATTTATACCAAACTGAAGGGGAAAAAATACTTTTATAACGTTCCACGTTTAACTGTTTATTTTATGCAGAGTTACATATAGTACATTTGTATTCTTTTCATTTACACATCTACTAGTCCACGAAGATTTATCCAGAACACTACGTGGATAATCAAGAAGAGAAACAGTGAATACCACAATACATATACAACATGAATATCCAGGTATATATAAATACGAGCCAACTAGATGTAACTACAATTCTAGTGGTAAAAAATGCCTTGTTTGACTAGATTTATGACTCGACGTTTTGTTAAGCTTGTGAACAG
This sequence comes from Penaeus monodon, assembly GCF_015228065.2. Classification (NCBI taxonomy): domain Eukaryota; kingdom Metazoa; phylum Arthropoda; class Malacostraca; order Decapoda; family Penaeidae; genus Penaeus; species Penaeus monodon. The sequence continues at coordinate 26,060,094 of NC_051427.1, read as the reverse complement.
AGAAATATAAAAGAGACAAAGTATCGCCACAGAGGAAAGTGCTTGTACCATCGCCTACTGGTGGACAGTCGATAAAAAGAGTGTGCAACGTGAATCGCCAACTGGTGGACAGTCGATAAAAAGAGAGTATCATTGTGCAACGTGAACGAAATTCATATTAGAATGGTCTCTGTTCATGTTCCTTGCCCAGCCCAACGACTGCCCTCTCCCTAATTAGCACAAAACTACTGCACCGAATCTCGACCATGAAGAGAGAAAAGAGGGCGTCAGCAGTACTTTGAGTGAATTTTTTTCTTTTTGGAAATATCTATCGGAGTTTTTTAGGAGTAATTATGAACAGAAAGAAAGAGTCGCTTTGTGCTGTTTATCTATCTTTAAAATCTAAAAAGCTGCACATGAAATGGTTAGATATCAGAACAGCAATATTTCGTGAACCAATACTTACAGTGTGAATATTGGGGGATAACTGGATCCAGGTGCATTTCTAATACTACAGGTTTAAATAAGAGAGAGAAATGCCTACAAGGATTCCGTCTCTGTGACCAGGTGTGCGCTCTCTCTCTCTCTCTCTCTCTCTCTCTCTCTCTCTCTCTCTCTCTCTCTCTCTCTCTCTCTCTCTCTCTCTTATTTTCCTCATTCTATCACCAATCTTGAAGAGTTTATCTGGACTGGCTGCATGCTGTGTGGCACCCACTCTCTGCGCCTACGAGATAATTCTTCCTTTCATGATTCCCATTGAGTTTTCGGATGCAAACGCGACGGATAGTGACACACACTTACACAGAAGTACGTACACAGTGAAATAGAGACACAGAAGGACAGGCGCGCACACATCCGCAAAAGGAAATGCAGGTTGGTCATTGAAGATGATTTATGGGAACCTGAAGCACAAGAAAAAAAAATAGGAAGAAGACTGAATGAACAGAAAAAAAAGAAGACGACTGAATGAACAGGAAAAAAAAGAAGACTGAATGAAGTAGAAAAATAGAAGACTGAATGAAGAGGAAACCCTTGATGATAGAAGTCGAAGGCGAAATTATTGAAAAATGAAGACAAAGAAGTCTTGATAATTTAAGAGTAAGTGGAGATGAAGAGGACTGGATAGATTTAAGGATAACCGAAATACAAGACAAAGAAGATAACAGCAAAGGTACCTAAGCCCACCTGAGCTGTTTTCAAGATGAACCTGTCACTGGACAAGCGTTTTCGATTTTTAACACACACCCATGCTTCCTTCGTCTGTAAAATAGAAGGAAAGGGAGAAATAGGTAGATAAGAAGTAGAGGTAGAAGATGTAGAGGTAGAAGAAGAAGAGGTAGCAATAAGAGCAGATGTACAAGTGACTAGATGAAACATGATGATGAGTGTTAAGTAGACGATGCTGAAAACGAACCAAATATCGATCCTTTTGATATACGAGGTGCTTGGGAGTGTCGAAGACGTCTCGGTGTAGAGCGAAATGAACACCAGCAGCGTTGTCAGGCTCATTGTTCCTCGTTCACTGAAGAACTCTGCCGGGAGGAACAGTGTGCCGTATCTGAGGAGGGAGGAAAGAACGAGAGAATTTTCGAAAGGTACAAGGGGGGTGGGGAACTTATTTGATTTTTTGTGACCAAAATAGCCTGAAATTGGAACCAGTAATACTAGCTACAAGTTGCACAACAAACCTACCTTTCCCTAAAAATCAATCCTGGTTATAGAACAAAAAAATAATAATAATAAAAAGAGAAGCTATTCATAGATTACCTACAAGGTAATCACGTAAATTTATTTTTCATTCAATTATATGAACATTTCTTTGACATTTTTGAGGATATCATAGGCGTGTACAGAATGATTTTGAAGACTTCCTTCCGAAGTCAAATCTTACCCATATAGAAGGGTCATGTATTCTATGCACTGCTAAAAAACTTACAGAAACATTTTATGCACCTTTACAATAAAAAGTTATATCAAGAAAATGCGATTCGTAAGTAATGAAAATGTAAATTTGAGACTACGTGAAATATATCTAAAAAATGTCACACTCTGATTGGCTGACCGGAGTGTATCAAAACCGTATCAGGTTGAAGGCAAACACTTTGCTACTAACCGAAAAGATGTTTACACAGCAATGTACGCATATAGGACAAACATGTATCAGAGTGTATCAAAGTGTTAGGGGTTTCGGAAGTGTTACAAAAAAGGCTTTACATACATATGTGTGTGTGTGTGTGTGTGTGTGTGTGTGTGTGTGTGTGTGTGTGTGTGTGTGTGTGTGTGTGTGTGTGTGTGTGTGTGTGGTGTGTGTGTGTGTGTGTGTGTGTGTGTTTATATTTATACCTTAATATTTTTATTTATTCGTATATATATATATATATATATATATATATATATATATATATATGATATATATATTATATATATACATATATATAATATATATAATATATATATATATATATATATATATATATATATATATATATATATATACTCGTTAAAAGATTGCAACTTCATTGCTAAATTTACTGTTCATTTCGAGGTTTCCTCTGCCCTTCAGACTTCCGGTTGGCAAATATACATATATATGTTTGAATTTCTAAGGCATGTCATTTATAGCATATTTCTTGAGTCAAAAAAAGTCAACAGTTCTCTTCTGAAATACTAAATGAGTCAATCAATCAATTTTTAGACATAGTTGCTTGTTTAGTAATCATCATGGACAGTTACCTATTGTTCAGGACGTTCCACCTCTATATATTTCGCACTAGGAGATGCATGTATTTGCCTTTTTATATGTATCCTTTAAACAAAGTAAATATTATCCCCAATATTTTCAAATGATATTCAAAATCCACTAAAGCAAATGTTTTGATATTTTAATAGCGTTGATCAATAGGTTAATCCTAACTTTTTTTTTTTTTTTTTCATCCAAAATGAAAGACGAAATCAATGATGATATTGGTAATACAATTTGACAAATTTTATCGCTAGGATATAGAAAGTAATGGATACATGAGATTGGACATTTTTTTTCGTCCAACTTTCTTTTTAAACACATGAATATCGATCAGGTATAAGTTTAAAAAACAGTCCTTAACGCTATCTCCGACGGCCTGTCGTAAATTTTTGACCTATCGTTCTCCTCTGCAAATCTTGATGTCATTTTAAGGGGGGATAAGTCCATGTGATATGAGTGTGTATTCCGAACCTCTTGAAAAAATAAATAAATAAATAAATAAATAGATAAATAAATAAATAATAATAACAACAACAACAACAACAACAACAACAACAACAACAACAACAACAACAACAACAACAACAACAACAACAACAACAACAACAATAATAATTCATTCATAAATTCCATAATTTTTCATTCATAAATTCTATAAGGAAACCGCACAGAGACAGTGAATTAAGCGAAAGAACCTTACGATTTACATTTACAGATAAAATATGTCATCATATTTTACTTTCTCCTTATGTATTCTACATTTATAAAATTTACGATGCGAAGCTACTATACACCTCTTTACAAGCGCTGTTTTAGTCAGTAACTGATTTGATTTTAAACGTTGTCATAGATGTTTGGCTACCGTATTTGTGCTAAAGTTGCCAGTGAATACCAGTTGTTTTCTTCTTCTTCAGATGTTTCAAGCAATAATGTTGTCATTGGACAAAACAGTGTAATATTCTTAAACTTTATAATATTATTAATGGCTGATATTGGTTGTCAGTGAAAATATTTGCAAAATATCACGATCCAATCACAGGCTTTGTTACAAACAATAACATTCCATTCACAGAATACTGGATACTACTCATGTACTGCCAGAAAAAAATGTAGTCATTTTTGAACTGTGGGGAACTGTACATATAAGCAGGTAACTCCACTTCCATTTAGCATCTTGACCCCAAAAATGAAACTGCCCTTTTCCCAAGAGTAGTCTGATGGCTGCTAATGGGAAGGAACTCTAAGTTATCGTAAATATAAGTGAGGAATATTTGTGTTATCTTTGGTAATTGTAATAATATCGAGTGAATTATACAAATAATTATCTTTCAAGCTATATCTGATATCCCACAGCGCACTCTCATTGGCTAAACGTTGATGACGTCATTATTTCCACTTTTATTTTTTTATCCACTCGATCTGCTCTTTTTTGTGCAATAAAAACGGTGGTAGAAAAAATAATCGAAAAGGACATAAAAATATATAAATATTCAATATTCACAATGAATAATGGCAATAATGGCTTAGCTGGGAAGTTGCCAACTAGAATTTTCTTTAAGCCGGAGTGGGAGTACCTGTTTCAACCTAACCTTGATTACCTAGCTAACTTTAATCCCTCGTTCTACCCACCCGAGACTGAGGAGCAGCACGGAGGGCAGGTACGTGGTCCAGATAAAGTGCATCCTGAGCCTTTTCAGTTCAAGGTGAAGTGTGAAGTTGTTGGTGTAAAGCTGGTGCTGAAGTTCACACTTGATGACCTCGTACTGCTGCACTTGCATGGGGCAGGAGGTCACCCTCGAGGTCGATGTTAAGAGCAAGGCGTCCGTTCTGATGTTCTCAATCTGTGGGTTGGATTTGGCTGGATTTGAAGTGAATGGGCCAAAGCGATGCGATGTGCGATATAGTAATTAATAGAAAGAGTGACAAAGATGAAAATTTCTTTCTTTATTGATTTTTTTTAATAGGAAAAATGTAATAATCTAAACTTAAAGTCATAAAAAGAATGTTTTTGTAAACATTGATGAAAACAATAATAACAATGTTAAAGAGAGCGGGATGCAGAGTCGGGAACGCCAATCACCAAACAAGATAAACAGAAGGAAACAAGAGAAAAACAATAAAATCAATGGAAATCAAAAGGACACTCGCCAAAATTCAAGACTAATAAAAACAAAATTCAAAAATTGTCGCACAGACAAAACAAACCCGATTTGAATGACGATTTAAAAGGTTTAAAAAAAAAAAGTCGAAACAATGACAATGAATTAATCAATGACAGTCAAATATCCTAAAACTAACATGGAATCCTTGCAACAAACAAACAAACGCATGACATCACATAATTGCAAATAATCAAGCAAGACGGTTATTACCAACCTAAGGGTAGGCAGCCACCACGCAAGAAAGGAATCTGAAACCCATGTATCTGAGAGACAAGACGTCTAAGTTTTGTGTTGTATAAATGTATGTATGTCAGTCTCAGCTCAAAAGAGAAACAGTGATTTGCGTTAAGATTTCTGTCACTCTGCACTTAAGAGAACAAATAAAGCTTTAATGGACTAAGCGAGCGAGCGCGGACAGTTTCAAACAGTTATTTTATCTAATTTGGGTCATAGGTCGTTTTCAGCAAAGGGCAAAGTTTAGAGTATATACTTCAAATCCTTTATATCCATCATCCCTTTGTGCTTTAAAATATATTTTACTTCAGAAAGAGGGGGGATCCTTTGTGTAAAAGACTTAATAGATTGTGATCATGCTCCTGTTCGTTCCATTTATAAACTTTTAAATCAAGTTCAAGTTCCCACAATAAGCGATAGAGATAGATTCGCATTTCCAGTAATCCTTTTAGATTTAAGCATAGCTTTAATCACAGTTTTGCGTATGTATCTGTGTACTGCCTGAAAAATTCATAGAGAGACGAAGATAAAATTGTATATTCATATTCATTTCTTGATCAATTCCACTCAAACTAGCCATGGTTTTCTTCATAACCATTACCCATAAAAACACAGAGACAAGTTTAAATTATTTAGAAAAAAAGAGCTGAACAAGGGGATAGAAAGTAAGAAGGCAGAGCATATGTGTCGTGTGCTGCTTCCAACAGGCTACTAATGGGCATCATATCCCCTTCCTCCCTATAGACTGCTACAATCCTCGCGGGGCAGGCCACCACTACTCTCTCGTTTTCCACGCATGATCCGCGGCCCATAATCACCAGCTAACAAACGTTGCAAACTTAGAAATAAAACATTTGCCATAAAAATAACACCACAAAACCTCCAACAAACAAAGGGCTCACCATAACCATTACATTTCAAAAGTGTAAACTGACAAGTCATTCACCACATTCATTATGTCACAAATTAACAAACAAGACGCTCACAATATTACCATAACATCATGAAGTCAATTCAAACAAGACAGTCATTAATATAGCGTCACAAGATCACAAACAAGATACACTGATGTCACAATGTATCAAACGCACCTTCACAATGATGTCACAGAGCTGTAGGTCATTTGGATAATCGTGCAGTTTATAATCACACTGTGAGCGAGCTTGCAATGTCTCCATGACTAACAATGGGTTGTCACTGCCCTTGTAGTTCATGAACTCTGGACGAAAGAGAGGGCAAGAGGTCATGTAAAGGAAGAGGTGTTCATTCAGTGAGCCAATTAGCTGGACTAACGCTGAGGGGACACGCTGCCGCACCTGCCCTTCAATTGCAACCACGAGGGTCCCTCTTGGTGAGTCTGGCCACAGTCAATCGCTACCACACGCACACACACACACATATATGTGTGTGTGTGTGGTGCATAATATATGTATAAATATAAGTACATACAAATGTATTGATGCATATATATTTATTCAATTACTCATACATAAATATTCATACATCTATAAATACATACATATCTATCTATCTATTGTGTGTGTGTGTGTGTGTGTGTGTGTGTGTGTGTGTGTGTGTTTGGAATCTAGTCTGTCCGTTTCCTTGCACTCGTTATTTGTCATTACCCTTTCGTGTCTGTTCATCTGGCTGTCCTCTGCTATGGTAGTCAGTCAATATAATCCTCTTCACTGCTGTTGGTGACTGAAAATCCTATGCAGCAGCAAATGATTACAAATTATCAACGTTAAGACGAACAGTCCATTACTATCACTGAATTCCAGTCTGTTTAATAAGGGTCTTTCTTGAATGTGCCTAATGGTGAGCTTTTTTATTAGTAGTTTTATATATATATATATATATATATATATATATATATATATATATATATATATATATATATATATACATATGCATATATATAGATAGATAGATGGATAGATATATTTTTTCATAATTTAGAGAAGCTGAACCCTATAAATTTTAAAGATTTAGAAGGGTTAAACGACGTTTTTTTAAAGGCACATATACAACACAACACAAATTATTACCTACCTCCGTGCACAGTTTTGTCTGATATTTGCCCTCGAACGAAAATTTTCCGGTTCTCTTGGTCAGGATTCGCTTTGAAGTTGTTGAAAATCTCGATCTGTGGTGACCATATCTGCGACTG
>NC_051427.1:26022806-26030306 GCF_015228065.2 Penaeus monodon | reverse complement strand
TACCGCGTGTGGGTGGGCGTGGTCGTGGGCGAGGGCGGCGTCCCCAGGACCACCCGCGGCGAGGTCCTTGTCGCCGACGGCAACTTCACGTGGAGCCTGAGCGACGGCAGCGACGTCGCCGGGGCGCTGAGCCAGGACCAGTTCGGGACCCACCGCGTCGAGGACTTCGGCCTCAAGTACTGCTTCATCGGGAGGCAGCTCCGGCCTCCGTCCAGGTTCCGGCTTTGGGCGGTGGCGAGCCTCCTGCCGCAGCTGCCGAAGGACCTGGACTTCGTCATGACTACAACGGCCGCCTCTAAGGCCAACCTCAGTGGCAACATCTACTTCCACGGTTACGGGAGGTACAACATCATCCTTGAGGAGGGTCTCTGGTGCCTCCATCACATCCCGGACTTGTCAGTAGCCTCCTCGGAGCGCCTGGCCTGCACCTCTCCGGCCAGCCTGCCTCTCGGACGCCGCCAGTGGACGCTGGAGCAGAGGCAGCCCCCCGAGGAAGAGGCCTCGAAAAGCCTGCCCTCAGCAGCTGCGCCTCCGACCAGCACACCTGCACGGACGCCACCTGCATCAGCCTCCTGCAGCTGTGCGACCACAAGCTGGACTGCAGCGACGGCGCGGACGAGGAAAACTGCTTCACCTGCCTCGTGCCGCCGGGCTACCTCGACGTCCTGCCGCCAGACGTCCCCCTCGACATGCAGGTCGAGGTCGAGGTGACGAGGATCGGCAAACTCGACCTGCTGGAGTCTGTCCTGACGATGGACCTGACGGTGACATCGACCTGGAGGGACAAGCGGGTCGAATTCAGGAACCTCAACCTGGAGACGCGGTCGAAGGTGGTTTCGCAAAAGGTAAATAAGATTACAGGAGAATTAAGAGGATGTCAGTACAGTCATTACGTAGGACAGATAGGGATGATTGCAGTAATTTTGATAATTATGAAAGCGGTTGTTATGATAATAATGATAGCACCAATCATGATAAGGATGATAGCAACAATAATGATACTGTTAATTACAGTCATTATGATAATGAAAATCATTATAACAAAGATGATAAGCATAAAGATCATAAACGAGATAGCGATCATATTATTACTATTATTATTATTACTATTACTATTATTGTTATTATTTATTATTATATTAATATTAATAATAACAATAACAACAACAACAATAATAATAATAATAATAATGATAATAATAATAAAAATAATAATGATAATAAAATTAATAATAATAACAATAATCATAATAATTATGATGATGATAATGTTAATGATGATGACATGTTAATGATAATGATGATGATAAAGATAGTGATCAAAATAGCAATAATGATAGTAGTGGAAGTAGAAGTAGAAGTTATCACATTTCATCATTTCCAAATTATTCTGTTCCTCTCTTTTCCCCCGTTCCTATTAACACTCTATAAAAAAAAAGGTTATCATATTTCATCATGTCAAAATTATATTTGTTTTTCACTCCCTTTCTCGTTCCTATTAAACACTCTTTATAAAAAAAAAAAAAAAAAAAAAAAAAAAGGTTACCGTATTTCGTCATGTCTAAATTATTTTGTTCTTATCTTCCTCTCTCGTCCTTGTTAATACTCTTTATAAAAAAAAAAAAAAAACTATCATGTTTCATCACGTCAAAATTATTTTTTTGTTTTTCTCTCCCTCTCTCGTCCCTATTAATACTATTCTGTCGCTATTAATACTATTCTGTCCCTGTTAATACTATTCTGTTGCTATTTATACTATTCTGTCCCTATTACTACTATTCTGTCCCTATTAAAACTATTCTGTACCTATTGATACTATTCTGTCCCTATTAAAACTATTCTGTCGCTATTAATACTATTCTGTCCCTATTGATACTATCCTGTCCCTATTAAAACTATTCTGCCCCTATTAAAACTATTCTGTCCCTATTGATACTATTCGCCGCCAGAACGTGTGGGTGCCCATCATGCGCCTGTCCCAAGGCGAGTGGACAGAGCAGGCAGTCAAATCTTTGGAAGTCGTGAAGGAAAGCCAAGGAGAGATTCTTGAAGGCGGTTAGTGGTCTGTGGTGTGGTCGATGCGTTTTGTTTTTGATTTTTTTTTTTTTTTTTTTTTTTTTTTTTTTTGTGTTTGTTCGTTTTTTTTGTTTTTTTTTTTTTTTTGGGGGGGGGGGGGCTTGTTTGTTTGTTTGTTTTTTGTCTCCTTGATTTATATCTTTGTTGTTTTGTGTATGTTTGTTTCTTTCTGTCTTTATCAGTCTATCAGTCAGTCTATCATATCTCTCTCTCATTCTCTCTCTTTCTCTTTCTCTCTCTCTTTCTCTCACTTTCTCTCTCTCTCTCTCTCTCTCTCTCTCTCATCTCCTATTATCTCTCTCTCTCTCTCTCTTCTCGCTGTCCTCTCTCTCTTCCTCTCTCTCTCTCTCTCCTCTCTCTTTTCCTATTTTCTCTCTCTCTTTCTCCTCTTTCTCTCTCTCCTCCTTTCTCTCTCTCTCTTTCCTCTCTCTCTCTCTCTCTCTCTCTCTCTCTTCCTCTCCTCTCTCTCTCTCTCTCTCTCTCTCTCTTCGTCTCTTCTCTCCCATCTCTCCTCTTATCTCTCTCTCTTCTCTCTCTCTCTCTCTCTCTCTCTCTCTCTCTCTCTCTCTCTCTCTCTCTGAATAAAACCTTTGAATAACGATATAAATAATAAAAGATATTTTTCTTCGGCATCACGAATTTCCTGAACAAAATATTAATCAAAATAAATGTGCAAAAATTGAGTAATGAAAGTAAATGAGTGAACTGAAAATTAAACAGTAACATGTACTGAAAATAAATAAATAAATAAAACGTCTTGGAAATAAAGGATGTCGAAGATGAACAGCGATAAAAAATAATGTACATGGTTTCTTACAGCCTACATTAGCTACAGAGGGTCCCAGAACCCGCTGAGTTTAACACTGAGAGCGCAGGCGACCATTCCGTGTGAATTTCAGCTACGGCAGTATCCATGGGACGAGCAAGAATGCATCGCTTCTAAGGGGATTGTATACTACATACGTACTACTACTACATTATACATAATATATATATATATATATATATTTATATATATATATATATAAAATATATAATATATATTATATATATATATATATATAATTAAATTTAATTTTAAAATATTATATATAATATTATTTTATATATATAATATATATATAAATTTTATATAATTATATTAAACACATTATATATTATATATTATCCCCGTCTCCTCCTCTTTCCCTCTCTCCTCTCTCTCCTCCTCCTTCTCCTCTCTCTCCTCTCTCTCTCTTTTCTCCCCTCCCTCTCCTCTCTCTTATTTCCTTCCTCCCGCCCTCTTTCTCCTCCCTTCCTCCCTTTTCCCTAACCTCTTTCCTTCATTACCTACTTTCCACTTTTCATCCCTTTCCCCTCCATCTTTTCTTACTCCATCCTGCCCTCCCTTCCTCCTTCCCTCCTTCCCTCCTTCCTCCTTGCAATCCTTTCCTTCTCTTAAGTCTTTCCTCCCATCCTATCTTCCCTCCTTCTTTCCCTCCCTCCCTCCCTCTATCCTCCCATCCCTCCCTCCCTCTTTCCCTCTTTCCCTCTATCCTCCTATCTCTAATTCCCTCTCATCTTCCCTTCTTCTCTCTCTCTCTCTCTCTCTCTCTCTCTCTCCTCTCTCTCCTCTCTCCTCTCTCTCTCTCTTCTCTCTTCTCTCTCTCTCTCTTTCTCTCTCCCTCCTCTCCCACCCTCTCCCTCACTCTACTCACCCCCCTCCCACCCTCTCCCTCACTCTACTCACCCCCCTCCCCACCCTCTCCCTCACTCTACTCACCCCCCTCCCACCCTCTCCCTCACTCTACTCACCCCCCTCCCACCCTCTCCCTCACTCTACTCACCCCCCTCCCACCCCTCTCCCTCACTCTACTCACCCCCCTCCCCACCCTCTCCCTCTAGATCCTGAACATCTCCCCCGCCGGCCTGCGCATCAACCACTCGACCTCGAGAGTGACGCTCTGCCCCTCGAGTCTGGTGGAGTACGACGTGAAGGAGTGCGGGTTCCTTGGAGTTCGAGGAGGGTTCAGCGTCTCCCTCTCCCTAGCGAGAAGGAGCGAGTTCCACATCTTCGCGACGTATGTGCCGACGCTGCTGCTGGTGGGCCTCGGGTAAGGAGGGAGGGGGAGGGGGGAGGTGGAGAGGAAAAGAGGGGAGGGGGAGGGCAGGAGGAGCGAGGGGGTGAGGGGAAGGTAGGGAGGAGGAGGAGGGAGGGGGGAGGGGAAGGAGGGAGAAGGGGGGAGGGAAGGAGGGTAAGGAGGGGGGGAGGGGGAGGGGGGAGGGGAAGGAGGGAAGGAGGAGGAGGGAGGGGGTGAGGGGAAGGAGGGAGGAGGGGGGAGGGAAGGAGGGGGAGAGGCCGTATGTGCCGACGCTGCTGCGTGGTGGGCCTTGGGTAAGGAGGGGGGGAGGGGGGAGGGGGAGGGGGAAGGGGGGAAGGAGGGAGGAGGGGGGAGGGAAAGAGGGAAGGGAAGAAGGGGGAGAGGAAGGAAGGGGGAGGGAAGGTAAGCGGGGAGGGAGGGGATGAAGAAGGGAGGGAGCGATAATCATTTTTATTATCATCATTATCATTATTATTATTATTATTATTATCATTGTTGTTATTATTATTATTGTTGTTATTATTATTATTATTATTATTATTATTATTATTATTATTATTATTATATATTAATATTATATCATCATACTATTAATATACTATTAATTATATTATAATTATCATTATATTATGATTGAGTGATGTTTTTATTTTCATTATAGATTTTATTATTGTTATCATTATTATTATCATTTTCATCATTTCATCATTGTCATTGTTATTATCACAGTCATATTCACTATCATCATTACTGTTGTTATTATCACTATCATCATTATTATCATAATCAACAACAGTCTCAATTATTATTAAAATATTTTTAATAGTGACAAAAATTATATTACATTGATAATCATGTCTTAAAATCAACAAAGTACTTGCTGATATACATTTTTTATATAAGCATTTTACAAAAAATTTAAGTACTCGATTTCAACTAAAATTCATTTATTACATTATTTTTAATAGTTTCTAGTCAATTCAGTTGTCATTAGTCATTGCAGTCAGTTCAACAGTTCATCATCATTATCGTCATCATCATCATCATCACCATCATCATCATCATCATCATCATCATCATCATCGTCATCCCTCATCATATCATCCTCATCATCTTCAAACGTCATCTTCATAATCGTGCATCATCATCATCATTTATCATCATTCATCATCACCTATCGTGATCATCATATCATCATTATTAATATCATCATCACCATAATCATCATCATCATCATCATCATCCCTCATCATCTCATCATCATCATCATCACCATCATGATCATCATCATCATCATCGCAATCATTACCACTATCATCATCAGTCATCACCACCATCGTGATCACCTTCATCACCATCCTCATCCCCGCAGTCATCGTTACCATTCCACTTTTAATACGAAATCTCAACGCCTGACTTTACAGGTACGGGACTCTCTTCCTCCCTGTAGACTCGTTTCCCGAACGCGGTGGCATGAGCCTCACTACGTTGCTGGTCTTCATTTCTCTCTACACCGAAACGGCCTCGTCTCTTCCCAAAGCATCTTATCTCAAATTTATTGATATCTGGTTCGTCTTCGGCATCGTGTATCTGTCACTCGTCATCACCGTGCATCTGGCAACCTGTCAGACCGTGATGACGTCACGACGGGAAGGGAAGGTCACGCCCATCGCCGTCTTCGTTCGGACGCGTGGCGACGACCCGGAAAACGGCTTCGAGAGAGAGAGATTTACCGGTGCCTGCTCGAAGGAGGCAGCGCGATTGAAGGCTGCACGGGTTTTCTTCGGCATTGTTACATTTCTCTTTGTCTTTTTCTATTTCGTTGTTGTGAATGTTACATAAGGCTCTTTCACATGAAACGAAGCCGTCCGAACTGGTCGCGGGATGAGAAGCTATAATTCAGATACCTTACATAATGATGCTGATGATAACGATAATAATAATAATAATAATAATAGTAGTAGTAGTAGTAATGATAACGATAATAATAATAATAACAATAATAATAATAATAATAATAATAATAATAATAATTTTAAAAAAATAATAATAATAATAAAATAATAATGATAGTAATGATGATGATGACAACAACAACAATAATGATAATATTGAAGGTAAGATAATAATATCAATAATGATAATGACAAGAATATAAATGATAATAATTATAATAATAAAAATAACAATAATAATCATCATAATAATAATAATAACAATAATGATAATTACATAATAATAATAATCATAATAATGATAAATAAATAATAATACAAAGAAGAAAAAGAATGATAATGATAATAACAAATAATAGTAATGATAATAATAATGAGGTTATTAACAAGGACAATACAAACACTAATAACGAAAATAGCAATTATCATTACATATATTATCAATATTTTATCATTATTATCATCATAACAATAATAACGATGTAATAATATCAGTACTGACAATGATAATAATGATAATAAGAATAATCATGATGACAATAATGATAATAGTGATGATAATGATGATGATAATAATAATAATGATACTAGTAATGATGATGATAATAATGATAATAATAATAATAACAATAATAATAATAATATTAATAATAATGATAATAAAATAATAATAAACAAGAACAATAATAACGATAACAGTGATAATGATAATGATGATTGTATTAATATAATATTACAAATAATACTAATCATGTTAAAAATAATGATAATGATACTCATTATAATCGTTATTATCATTAATGCTGATGATAATAATAATGATAATGATAAAAATAACAGTAGTAACATTAATAATGATGATAATGAATACAACAATATTAATAATAGCAACAACAACAATAATAATATTGATGATAATAATGACGATAATAATAATAATAACAGCAACAATATTAATAATGATAATGATGATAGTGATGATGATAATCATAACAGCATCTACAAAAACTGATGATAACGATGATAATGATGATAATAATAATGATAATAGTAATAATAATAATTACAACAACAAGACAATAATAATATTAATAATAATAACAACAAAACAATAATAATAGTAATAATAATAACAACAACAATAATAATAATAGTGATAATAATAATAATAAACTAATGATAATAATATCTATCTCTATCATAATTCTAGTTTCGCACTTTACTCATGAAACAACAAATTCCCTTCAGTTTGATGTAAAATTGAGTGATATTTCACAACAAAAATATTAAGAATGACACACACAAAGGCATTGTATTGCGAATCCAGAATTATCATTATTAATATCATTATTATTATTATTATTATTATTATTATTATTATCATTATT
>NC_051427.1:26010306-26020306 GCF_015228065.2 Penaeus monodon | reverse complement strand
AAAACAAAAAAAATAAAAATTTTTAAAAAAAAAACATAAAATTTTTTAAGGAAAAAAAAAGATATATTATAAAAAAAAAAATAATATTTAATATTAAAAATAATAAATAACATTTTTATAAATTATATATTAATAAATTAAAAATATATTAAAACACAAACACAAAACCACACTATAAAAAAATTTAATAAATAATTTAAAAAAAAAATTTTAAATTTTAAAATTATAAAAAAAAAAAGAAAAAAATTTTTTTATTTAAAAAAAGAAGAAAGGAAGAAAAACAATATAAAAAATGGTGGGGGGAAAGAAAGGAGAAAAGAGAGAAAAGAAAGCCGAAGAAAAAAAAAAGAAGAAAGGAAGAAAAGAGGAATAAAAGAGAAAGGGAGGAGAAGAGAGAGGAAAGAGAAGAAGAAGAGAAGAGAGAGAGAGAGAAGAAAGAGAGAGGAAGAGAGAGGGGGGAAAGGGAAAGGAAAGGGAAGAGGAGGGGGGAAAAAGGAGAGAGGGGGAAAGGGGAGACAGAAAGAGAGAGAGAGAAGGGGAGGAGAAGAGAAAAAAAAGAGGAGGGGAAGAGAAGAAAGGAGAGAAAAAAGTGGAGAGAGAGAGGGGGAAAAGAGAGAAGAGAGCAAAGAAGAGGGAGAAAAAAAAGGGGGGGAAACAGGAGAGGAAAAAGAGAGAAGAGAGAAAAAAAGAGAAGAAAAGAGAAAGGAGAGAAGGAAAAGAAGGGGGGAGGGGAAGAGGGGAAAAAAGAGAGGAGAGAGGAGAAGAGGAGAGGAAAGAGAGGAAGAAGGGGGGAGGGAGAAAAAGAGAGAGGGGAAAGAGGAGAGAGGAGAAAAAGAGGGAGAGAGAGAGGAGGGGAGAGAGACAGAAAACGCCCGACGACAGCGACGATAAAGAGAGAGAGGGGAGAGGAGGAGAGAGACATCAACGACAGACAACAGCGTAAGAGAGTACAGGGAGAGAGAGGGGGGGGGGGGGGGGGAGGGGGGGGGACAGCAGACAAAACGAGAGATAAGAAGATACAGGGAGAAGAGAGAGAGTGGAGAAATAAAAGAGAGAGTAGAGAGAGAGAGAGAGGGTGGGAGAGGAGAAGAAGGAGAGAGAGAGAGAGAGAGAGAGAAAAAAAAGAGAGAGAGAAAAAGGGGGGAGACAGACAGACAGACAAGCCCCAAAGAGGATACAGAGAGTACATTGATAGAGAGAGAGAGGAGAGAGAGACAGAGAACAGAGAGATCAGAGATAGTCGTATAGGATAGATAGAGCTAGTATATAGAGAGACTGATAGAGATCTATCTGAGAGAAGAAAATATATAAATATGTAAGTAAGCAAGAGAGATAGAGAGAGATTATGGTTGTGGGTGTGGTGTGGGGGGGGGGGGGGAGGGATGGAGAGAGAGAGAGAGAGAGAGAGAGAGAGAGAGAGAGAGCGAGCGAAAGAGAGAGAGAGAGAGAGAGAGAGAGAGAGAGTCACCCTGGAGCGAGGTGGTGAGATCAATAGCAAGGAAACTAGTCAACTGTATCTCTCACGTCATTTTCCTTTGTTGTTTTCACCTTGATTATTCTCTTCTCCCTCTCTCTGTCTCTCCTTCTACGTTTTATTCTACGTCTCTTATTCATTCTATTGAGAGAAATCGACTCTTTCAAGACACATCTTCTCTTTGAGGAATCCTTATCTGTGTTCGATGTATAAATTACTATCGAAACTTATTCTGCAATTGAGCTTGTTAACTTACATGAGCTTCATAGGCAAGACGATATGTAGAAAAAAAATGTAAAAATGTAAAAGAAGAAAAAAAAAATCTCGTCCGATTACCTAAGCTCCAGCCTCGTGTGCAGTGATCTTTAAACCAATAACAGGATGCTTGTGAGGGAGAAAAGGGGGCGGGAGAGCGAGGGAGGGGGGGCTGAACACCCCTTCCTCAAAGGGCATCCTACCAATCACTGCTTCGCTCGCCTTCAAGTTGAGTAATAACGCGACTCCAGCCTGAAGTCGCGAAGGGAGAAATCACGGCGGCCAATGAGGCGCGAGCGATTACGCCATTGGTCGACGCGGTTGGCAAGGGGCGGCGTCAACCGTGGATGCTGCGTGGTCGGTCGCCTCTCATCTCCAGTCGCCTCCGCCAACCTAGCGTGACGGACGGAAGGGAAAGAGCGGGGAATAGGCGCCTTTGAGCGTTCGTTTGGTACGAGGTGGGCGGACTTGGCTACAGGCTGAGATACGATCAGTTTTTGTGAGAGAGAGAAAAAAAAGAGACAGAATTATGTCCCAGTATTTGTAAATCTATTCGTGTAATACCACGTTTCTTGTTTTATTTTATTTATTTTTATTTATTTATACCAAGGCCATTATCTCTACCTTCCTTTAAGTGCTTAGGAACTTCTAGAACCTTCTGCGAGAGAATTAAGTGCTTGGTCTATCAACGTGATTGAAAAATTCTTTTTTTTCTTTTTCCCTCTCCTCCTACGCATTCTTCGACGAATTTAGGAATAGGAGAAACGAAGACAGTGTCGTCTACATGCCTGTTGATTATGCACTTGCAAATGCATTGAGCCACTTATGTACCAGGTTAGTCTCCTCTGTTTGTGCGTGCATGGTATGTCTATATGTGTGTGTGTGTGTGTGTGTGTGCGAGAGCTCCCGCACATACACATACACATGTGCGTGTGCTGTGCGTATGTTGTCTTCATTATCACCATCATTATCAGAATCGTCATCACTATTATCATTAGTGTTGCTAGCATCCTTAATGCTATTTCTGCCATAATGTGTAATAAGATATGATATAATGTCTATGTGCACACATATATACTTATATACATACATAGATATATACTCAAACACACGCACACACACACACAGCCACACACACACACACCACACAAGCACACACGACACACACCACACACTACACACACACACACCCCCACCACACACACACACACCACAGAGCAAAGACGCACCCACACACACGCACACACAAACCGCGCGCGCGCGTGCGCGTCATACACATGCAGCAACACACATACACACACACACACACACACACCATACCGCACACACACCCACAGGTCACACACACACACACACCCCACACACACTCACACACGACACACACTCATATATATATTAATATATATATATATAGAAATATTATATAGAGATAATAATGTATATTTATATATATATATATATATATATATATATATATATATATATTATCACATTTAAAAACAATATTAAAAGAAAAAAAAATACGTCCGATTTCCGAAAAAAAAGTCGGAATTTTGGGAGCAATCGAACAGCTCACAATTTCGAACAGCTTCCGATTTCTTTCCCATTTCCGAAACTTGTCTTGTACTGCATATTTAACGGGGCGATTTCCAATCAGTATCGCGTTTCAGAAGAAGGGGACGACTTCGAGATTACCTGTAGTAAGCGCCGGGACAAGTGTGGCCCTGTCATATCATCACCTTATATCGGTATTCCCGCTTATGGTCATTTTATCTTAAAATAATACAAAACAGTTATTTCTAGTAATTCCTTTAAAAAAATAACAAAGTATGTGAAATGAACCAGAAAAAAGAAAAAAAAATATATTAGCATTAGGTTCACTGTACTTTTAAAAAATATTCGTTTCACGTGAACAAAAGGAATTTAGTAAGTCCGTAAACACACGAAAAACGAAAACACACGAATACGTAGGTAGAGAAATTCTGTGAATAAAAGGGATTACGAAAATGACATTTCGAGCCTGTCCGTGAGCCTCGTCGGGCGGTAAAATGTGTGTGTGTGTGTTTGTATATACGTATATATGTAGGTATACAAATATACAAATAAACACACATACATATGCAAATAATCGTGCGTGTGTGTGTGTGTGTGTGTGTATGTGTGTGTTGTGCGTGCGTGTGGGGGGTGCGTGTGGGGGGGGTTGTGGTGTGTGTGGTGTATGTGTGTGTGTGGTGCTGCGTGTGGGTGTGTGTGTGGTGGTGTTTTGAGTGTGTTTGTGTGGTGTGTGTGTGCATACTAGCTCTCTCTCATCTCTCAGTCTCTCTCTCTTTCTCTCTCTCTCTCTCTCTCTCTCTCTCTCTCTCTCTCTCTCTCTCTCTCTCTATCTATCTATCTATCTATCTATCTCTTAAACTTAAACTTAAACTTCTCTCCCTCTCTCTTCTTTCTCTTTCTCTCTTTTTTTCTCTCTCTCCCTCTCTCTTTCTCTTTCTCTTTCTCTCTTTTTTTCTCTCTCTCCCTCTCTCTTTCTCTTTCTCTCAACAGACCAACATAAACAGTCTGGGATATTTATGCTTACCTTTAGCTTACTTATGACTTAATACCGTCTTTCGTGAGCTTAGAACATACATGGTATACTTCATAAATGTGAGATTTACTCAAAAAGAAAGAGAGAGAGAGAGAGAAAAGAAAGAAAAAAAATATGGCTAAATGTTCTAAGACAAAAAAAAATAGGTCCGTTCTTGCCCCCAACTAATAACAGACTGCCGATAGGTTGTGAAGTATTACGAACGTATCCTATTTGCAGAATAGATTATTGACTCAGGAAATATCTAAATATAAAATTATATTTTTGTATAAGGTTAAAAGAGTTACTTATTTAATGAAAACAAAATACACTTAAAATATGTCAAAAAAGCTGCGAAAAGTGGTTCGAACCATATTCAAAGTTTTCCAGGACCAAGTGTGGGGTTACAAGGTTATGAAAACTCTCACACTTTACATAGATGGTTTCAGTTCAATAATTAGAAAGTATATGACCTGTAATTTGCTCAAATTTATGTCTGCTTACATCCTTCACTGTCTGTGTGACTAGTAACTTAGGAGAATAGATTAACATGTCATTTTATGTATGCAAGTAATCTAAACTCTTCAACAATTACCAACAATTAACTTGTCAACTTTAACCATTTTTAGAAAATTAATAGAAACGTCTGTGATACTGTGCATATATATATATATTATATCTATCTATATCTGATAGATATACTAATCTATCTATGTATATATATATATATAATACACATATAATGTGTATATATATTGCATATGATATCTATATCGAGATCATTTTCTCTATCTATCTATCTATCTAGCTATCTATCTATCTATATATCTATCTATAATATAATATATTCTATTAGATATAATATATATATTAATATAGATATATATAGTATATATATATATAATATATTAATATATATGTTTATAATATATGAATATCTATATATTATATATATGATATATATATATATATATATGCACAGTATCACAGACGTTTCTATCTACTAATATATTTCTCACTGTCTGTCTGTCTATCTCTCTCTACTCTTACTCTATATCTCTCTCTCTCCGTCTCTCTCTGTCTTCCTCTCATCCTCTCTTCTCGCTCTTCTCTCTCTCTCTCTCTTCTCTCTCTCATCTCTCTCTCCTCTCTCTCTCTCTCTCTCTCTTCTCTCTCTCTATCTCCTCGTCGTCTCTCTCTCTCTCTTTCTCTCTTTCTTATACGCAAAGCCTTGGTAATGATAATGATGATGATGAAGATGATGGCATTAATGAAAAATAATGTTAAAAATCACACTACAATAATGATAATGATAATACTAGCAGTAATAGTAATGATAATGATGATAATAATGATGATGATGATGATCATCATCAACTTCATCATCATACTACTACTACTTATGTTAATAATGATGTTAATGATAAAAATAGCAATAAAGATATTAACAACAAGAATAATAACAATATTAATAACAGCAATAATAATCATAATATTATTAACTGTAATAATAACAATAACTGTAATAATAATATTAAAAAATAATAATGAAAATAATGAATATGATACTAAAAGCAATGATACTAAACAAAATTATGATAATAATAATCACCACAATAATAACATTAATAACAGTAACAATAACAAGAAACTGCAGGTACTTATAACCCACCTTTTTCTCTCTCTCTCTCTCCCCCCTCCCCTCTAACCCCCCCCCCTTCCAGAACGGACATGGACTTCCAACTGGCCGGTCACTACGCCCCTTGTAGTTTCATGACCTCAGCTGACCTCGTGCCCCGTGACCCGCGCCTCCTGCCGCAACCTGACCTCCGCGCCGCCGCCGCCGCTCTGCACGTTGCGCCGCGTCCTGAGGGCTTAGCGAAACCCGAATTGGCAAGGTAGGCCTATGACGTCACATGGATGTGGGTGGGTATGAGAACGGGGTGGGGGGTGTGGGGAGGGGTTAGAGGGAAGGGGTATGAGAGGGGTAAAGATTGGGGTGGGTGGGGGTAGAGGATTAGGAAAAGGTAAGGAAAAAGAAGGAGAAGGTGATGAGGGGAGATTTTTGTGTGTGTGTGTGTGTGTGTGTGTGTTGTGTGTGTGTGTGTGTGTGTGTGTGTGTGTGTGTGTGTGTGTGTAGTATGCTATGAAACGTTTTGTGTTTGCATTCTTATAAAAAAAATAACAATTTTCAGCTAATGAACAACGCGTGTTTCCATTCTCAGTCGCCAAATCTTTTGCAAAGACCATTCTAACCAATCCTTAAGTTCTCAAATTATCTATCGCCATTCCAGCCTATCAGCAAGTGCTTTCGAAATTCCGGTCGGTAGGACTTCAAAAAAACAATAATTATAAACAACGAAATCATATATCAATGACGATTTTTTTTTATTTCCTTTACAATATGAGAAAAGTCATTTCTGCATCCATGCTGTCTCAATAAATTTCAATAAATAAGTAAAAATATTTCTGCAATTTCTTCCTGCTTGGCGTAACGCGCTTAATTTTTTTTTTTCTTATCCTTTCTAATATTTATTCTAATATTTTATTCTAATATCTAATTCGCAAATCCCAGTTATAATGGATGTAATCGGATAAGGTTATTCGATGCTTTTTTTTTTCTTCGTCAAAATTTAATCAAATTCTCTTGTCACTTCCTTTTCGTACCTTCTTTTTTTTCTCTTTGTTTATTTTCGTATTTACGTTTGTGCATAGTGTATATTAAGGTTTTAATTTCGAATTTCGCGAAGACTAACCTCTCACTGGAAAAAAAAGAAAACGAGATATCATTAAGTGACTAACTACCCCCTTTTTTGTTCTCTCTCCCTCTCCCTCTATCCGTCCTTCGTCCGCTTTCTTCACTTCTCGTCTTTCATCGTCTTTCTTCTCTATCCTCTTTCTGCTCCTCCTCTCATCTCTTCATCTCTTCTCTATCTTCCTCTTCTGCTACGTCTATCTTCTTCTCTTCTTTTCTTCTCCTTTCCTTCTTTCCAAAGATGCTGAAATTACTCACTCACTCTTCTCTCTGTTGTCTCTTTTCTCGTTCTTTCTCTTCTCTTCTGCTTCTTCTTCTCTCTTCTTCTCTTTCGTCTCATTTCGTTCTCTTTACTTTTTTCTCTTTTCTCTCTTTCCAAAGATGTAAAACTATCACTCACTACTCTCCGCGTTCTTCTCTCTCTCACCTTTCTTTCTTTCTCATCTCCTCTCTCTCTCTCCTCTCTCATCTCTCTCTCTCTCTCTCTCTCCCATCTCTCTCTCTCTCTCTCTCTTTCTCCCTTTCTCTCTCTTTCCAAAGACTGCCTAAAACTCACTCACTCACTTCTCTCTCTCTCTCCCTCTCTCACTGTCTCTTATCTCTCTCTCTCTCCTCTCTCCTCTTCTCTCCTCCCTCTCTTCCTTCATCTCTCTCCTCTCTCCCTCTCTCTCTCTCTCTCCCCTCTCTCTCTCTCTCTCCTCTCTCTCTCTCCTCGTCTCTCTCTCCCCTCTCTCTCTCTCTCTCTCTCTTTCTCTCTCTCCTCTCTCTCTCTCTCTCTCCTCTCTCTCTCTCTCTCTCTCTCCTCTCTCTCTTTCCTTCTCTCTGTCTCTTCCTCTCCTCTCTCTCTCTCTCTCTCTCTCTCCTCACTTTCTCACTCTCTCTGTCTCCTCTCTCTCTCTCTCTCTCTATCTCTCTCTCTCTCTCTCTCTCTCCTCTCCTTCTCTCTCTCTCTCTCTCTCTCCTCTTCCTCTCTCTTCTCTCTCTCTCGTCTCTCTCTCTCTCTTCTTCTCTCCTCTTCTTCTCCTCTCTCTCTCTCTCTCTCTCTCTCTCTCTCTCTCTCTCTCTCCCTCTCTCTCTCTCTACTGTTCAAAATATTGCCACGATTATTTTTTGGTCACTGCAGGACGATCTGTCAATTATCTGTTGATAAAACTGATCCGCAGTCATTTCCGTTAATGGCTGTTAAATTGTTGTTTTTAACTTTCGACTCTATATACATGTAAATGACGATGTTCCAAAGTTATTGTTACTAAAAATGTTTGGCGTTAATTTTCACCAATAAGAGTTAAGTTTACTAAATGAGTTTTGTCGAGGGTGTTACCGAGGTTTGTTTCAACCAATGAGCGATAGACTCTCAAAAGATCTCATTCTGTGGGTGTTGCTGCGATCGTTCCACCAATCAGAGACGAGCTTTAAAATTTCTTATCACTGGAAGCTTTATCGTGTTGACTCAGAGAGGAGCCTTTATTTTCCTGTGCGATCGCCGATTTTATCAATGAAGACATTTCAGTGATGCATTGATCCACTTCAGCAGGATAATTATTGTGCTTATTTCATCCAATTTATTTTCTTATGGCAATTATTTCAACCGATTCCGGTTATGTAAACCAATCGTAAGTCAATTCCAGTTATCATATTGCAAATGGTGGTTTCACGATCCTTAAAACCAATCAGCGACAGGCTTTCAAATTTCTTGTCACGTGGAGATATTTGACCCAATCAACGGCGGGCTTTCTGATAAATTTAGATAGTTTAGAGATATCAGTTTTTAAGATTTACTTCTACTACAGCTGTAGTATGTGTATGTGTGTGTGTGTGTGTGTGGCCTTTGCAACCAATTAACGACGACTTCTCAAATGTCCGCCATCATTTCGGCCAATCACAGGCAAGTTTTTATATTTCCTACTGCGGGAAATGTCTCGGCCTGAAACATCAACCAAATCAGAGGAGCCTTTTGTTTACTAGTCGGTAAAGGATCCTTTCAGTCAGTCGAACAAATACCCGATCTTTTTTCTAACACACTAGCTCTTCTTCCGTCCATTTGTGTGTTTTCGAATGAAATTAAGGCTTTCCGAAGACAGTGGCGGCCATTTTCGTTTGAATAATTTCCGACTTGTGCTACGGAGGATCTATAGTACTGGATTGTTTTTTACTGATTAATCAAAGGAAAAATGTTCGTGTAAAACATAAATCAGTTATTGTAGAATGTAATTTTTTTTTACTTCTCATTTACATAATTTTATTTATTTAAAAGAATGTATGATGATGCTCGCTTGATTTTTGGACCCTGATTTGTTTCTTTACATAGGTGTCATGTTTGTTTACAAGAGTTGGACCATTAACACACGGAAAATTCATAATGAAACGCAAAAACTAATAGTGTGTTATGGCCAAAGTATCGTTTAAAGGTCTGAAGGGTCAGTTCAACCAGGCGTAGTTTTGATAACCTATTCTTTATTTAAGGTAATGCATATGTCACAAAGAAATATGTCTTCGTGAAACACAACCTCCTTTTTATATTGCATATTCTAAACCAAGGGGGTAATAAATAAATTAATTAATTAATTGTTCCTGTTAGCGATTTCTTCTGATTTGCGGCGGTGCCACACCTCAAACAGAACTCTAACAACCGTTTACATCGTTATATCTATTGTCATAATGCGGTTAGATAAATATTTTGAGAAATCTTACGTTATAACGATAATTTTACATATTGAATATATTTAACGGTAATATGGCACTCCTGCGTTTGTTGCCATTGCAAGATGCGCGTCAACTTTCGTATTTTTCAAACAGAAAAAACAGAAAATGTAGTAAATGGTCCTTTAATTTGATAATAAATCAAAAGGGGGCCTCCCAAGGTTTCATTATTATTCCTGGTGTGGAATAATCTAAAAGATAAGTAAAAATGTATTCTCGTTCCCAGCATCTCGTGAAGTCATATCAAAGA